>NC_090443.1:847637144-847937144 GCF_031143425.1 Pleurodeles waltl
CTGCATGTATGGTGGTCAATGTATGTGTGTCAGCGGTGGGAGGGATCTGGTGGGCCATGAGTGTGACGGTCTGGATGGTTAACTAATTCCGTTTTCTTCTGTACTTTCCATGCAGGTCAGCGGCCCATCAGAATAAGGGTATTTGTCGTGCCATCGCCAAGGAGGTGCGGACCCTGGGGGTCTTTGACAGGCGGAGCACCCACTGCCGCATACGGTGGGAGGACCTGCGCCGCTGGGCAAGGAAGGCGGTGGAGGCCCAGCTGGGGCTGGCCTCCCAACGAGGAAGGGGTGCCCATCGTACCATGACCCCCCTGATGTTCCTCTTCCTGGTGGTGGCCTATCTGGCGTTGGATGGGCGCTTGAAGGCATCACAGCAGCCACAAGGGGGTGAGTACAGATTCAGATTCATGACTGTGCGCACGTTAAGGTTTACCTGGGTGGGGGATGTGGGCTGCGGGTGCCACTAGGCCAGGGCGAACATGGCAGGATAGGTCCCTTGTTGGGTAGGCTCTGAAGCACTCCACACCCAATAGTGTTAGTGGGCATCTACTACTGGGCAGGGTCCTGTGGGTTTCAGGTGTGCAGCTAATTGCGTTAGGCATTGTACCCCATGGGCTGGTGACTAGCATTGTAACTGGTAGTGCATGGCCTAGTGCATAGGGCTGCTCCCTGTGAGTTGTGTACGCCAACGGTAGTGTTGTTGCTGGCATTGACCAAGTGTATCCTCTGCCTCTCCCCCCCATTTATTTTGTCATCCCGTCCTTGTGTGCATTAGCATCATCTGGCGGAGGACCAGAGGCACTGGCGACGGAGGTAGCTGCATCCCACATGGGCCTGGAGGCCAAATCCACCAACGGTGAGGGCACCAGTGGGATGGAGGGCGAGGGGAGCACCACGGCGGGGACAGGAGAGGACATCACAGGCAGCGACGACTCCTCCGATGGAAGCTCCCTGGCGGTGGCGGACACCTCTGTGCCCACCCCAACAACAGGTACAGCCGCCACCCCCCCTACCAGCACCGCCCTCCCAGCAGCTCCTCAGCGTGTTTCCGATGCCCGGTCACCCAGGAGGGTGGGCATCTTTTTCACCCCAGGCACCTCAGGCCCTGCCCCAGTCAGCTCTGCTGCCCTCGGTGAGGAGGCTATTGACCTCATGAGATCCCTCACTGTTGGGCAGTCAACCATACTGAATGCCATCCAGGGTGTCGAGAGGCATTTGCAACAGATAAATGCATACCTGGAGGGCATTCACTCTGGCATGGCCACCCAACAGAGAGCATTTCAGGCTCTGGGCTCAGCACTGATGGCAGCCATTGTCCCTGTCTCTAGCCTCCCTCCTCCAACTTCCTCTACCCAGTCCCAGTCCCAATCCCCTCAACCTCAACCTATCCCAAGCACACCCTCAGACCAGCATCACCCAAATCAACACACAAAAGTGGCTCAGGCAAACACAAGCACCACACTTCATCACACAGGCACTCACACAAGCACCATCCCCATGCAGACACACCAACATCCACTGGTGCTACTGTGTCCCCCTCCTCCTCCTCGTCCACCTTCCTCCCAGTGTGTCTCCAATCACACCTGCATGCACTACATTCTCATCCACTACCTCCATCACCAGCACACCCATCACAACACACCCCTCACTGGCAGTCACCACCCCCACATCCATGCACACGTCCCCTGTGTCCTCTCCCAGTTTGTCTGTGAGCCCTCCTCCCAAAGTACACAAACGCAAGCACCCACCCACCCAACAGCCATCCACCTCACAACAGCATCCAGCCCATGCACCTGCACCCAAACTCAGCAGACAGACACCTCCTACAACCACTTCCTCTTCCTCCAGTCCCAAACCCTCTCCTTCTTCCCGCCCAAGTGTCCCTAAGAAGTTTTTCCTGGCCAACTTTGACCTGTTCCCTACCCCTCCCCCACCCGTCCTTCCCCTTAGGCAAGGGTGGCCAGAACCCAGCCCAGCACCTCAGCCACCAAATCGTCGTCCGCTGTGGTTCCTGCATTTATCAAAGGCTCAAAGGGAGCACCCGTCTGCCCAGCCAGTGTGCCACCAACCCCTGCCAAGGCCAAAACCATTCCGCCACCTGGCAAGGTGAAGAGGGGGACAGGATCCAGCAAGGGGAAGGAGCCACAACCACCCAGCAAGGCCACCTCAAAGACTCCAGCTGCCAGACCGAGGTCACACCACCATCTGCCAAGGTGAGGAAGGGGCAGAAAACACCAGAAAAGGCACTTCAGGCGTCTGAGGCTGTAGGTGAAGGCCTGGTGTGTACCAGCACAACCGTCAGCACTGCCACCTGCACTGCGGCCAGCACCGCCAGCAGCCCCACCGCTAGCACCACCGCAAGCCCCACCACCTGCACCGCCACAAGCACCATTACTGTCAGCAGCAGCGGCCCCAGTGGGTAGCCATCCAAGGCTGCAGGAGAAGGCCTGGAGCCTCCCTCCACCACTGGCAGCACCGGCACCTGCACCATGGCCAGCACTGCCACCTGCACCACTGCTAGCACCGCTGTAGGCCCCGCTGCAAGCACAGCCACCTGCACCGCTAACAGTAGCCCCACTGGCAGCAGCCCCAATGGGCAGCTGTCCGAGCCTACAGGAGAAGGGCTGGAGCCCCCGTCAACCACTGGCAGCACCCCCACCAGCCCCAGCACTACCACCAGTTTGCATCCATCACCAGATGGAGCCCTGCCTCCATAGGCTATCATGCAACCTGGTCCCTGCAAATCTCGTGACTCAGACACCGAGGTGTGGGACTGTGAACTGCCAAACCCCAGTTTTTGCATCACTGAGCATCCACGCAAGAGACTGTGGCCTTGGACTCCCCAAGACCAAGCATTGGGCAAACCACCCACTTGAGAGACTGTGGCTTTCCACTCCCCAGGACCAAGCAGTGAGCAAACCACCCACTAAAGAGACTGTGGCCTTGCACTCCCCAGGACATCGCTGTGGGCATGGAGCCCCCTCCAGGAGCAGTGGCATATTACCATCTTTCAGCTGAGGTGCACCCCCCTTCACCCTCCCCCTGATGCCCCTGTAGTGTTCTCTCCATATTGAGGCAGGAGTCAAGTGTGGGCTTGGCCTATGAGTTTTGGCCCAGTGGACAATGTAGCGCCCTATGTACATATTGTATATTTTTGTAAATACTGTTTTGGAAACTCTTACGTATATCTGACTTTTTCTAATATATTACTAATTTGACTCTATACCTTTTTTCCTTACGTTCTTCCAGGGGGTTACAGTGTGCAAATGTAATGTTGATGCATTTGTTTGTGTGTATGGTGTTGTGGGTGAGGGTGAGGGTGGGGGTGTTGCGTGTTATGTGTGTTTGTCACTCTCTTTTTCATCCTCCCCTCCACTGTCTCCTAGGTGCAGTACTCACTGTGGTTGTCACCACCACCATTGGTGCTCCTGGTAGATGAGGAGGTAGACCAGCACTGGGAGGACCTGCAGCTCGGGCTCCATGGCGTCCTGGTTGAGTGTCGAGAGGTGAGTGGTTTCCCTTCCAAGTACTGTATCCGCCAGGCTTTTGATGGCGTTGGTACCACCCTGGAAAAGCTGGCGGATGGGCGGGTTGTGACGGGGTGGGCGGTACTCTGACTTCCACCTGGCTGTTGGCAGTTACAGCCGCAGTGTTTGTTGTTACCTCCGTGGCAGTCGGAGTGTTAAAGTGGTTGTCTGTTTTGGTGGTTCCCACCGTGGTAGTGATCCCATTTTTTTAACCGCTGGCCTGTTCGCGGTATTAACGCCGCTTAAACACCGACTGCCAGGATTGTAATGAGGGCCTTAGTGAGGCGAACTGAGTGGGTAGTTCTCCCTCCTCTCAGCTGGAGGGGACATGTTTTAGACATGGCATCTTTTGGTATGTTTCCCCTGTCTTTTTGCCTTCTGACTTCCTGTTTTTATGGTATGCTGGACTCCGTTGTTGCTGATTTACTGTCTCTTCGCACTTTACCACTGCTGATGCGTGCTAAAGTGCAAGTGCTACCCATGTAAATTGAATTGGTGATTGGTTTATTCATGATTGGCATCTCATTTGCTGGTAAGTCCCTAGTCAAGTGCACCAGTGGTGCCCTCAGCCTTTAAATCATATGCTGTTAGTGGGCCTGAAGCACTGGTTGTGCCACCCACATGAGTAGCCCTGCGAACATGTCTCAGACCACTTCAGTGTCTGTGTGTGCAGTTTTAAACTGCCAATTCAACCTGGCATGTGGTCCAAACCTTCCCTTTTTATACATGTAAGGTACCCCTAAGGTACTCCCTAGGTAGCACCATGGGCAGGGTTAAGTGTATGTTAAAGGTGGAAGATGTACTGATGTGTTTTACATGTCCTAACAGTGAAATACTGCTAAATATGGTTTTCACTACTGCAAGGCCTATCTCTCTCACAGGTTAACATGAGGACTGCATTTAAATAACTTTTAAGTCCAGGTCCCTTCAGGAGCAGACAGAGATGTGGAGTTTGGGGTCTCCAAACTCACAATTTAAAAACACATCTTTATGTAAAGTTGTTTTTTAAATTGTCTGTTTGAAAATGCCACTTTTAGAAAGTGGGCATTTTCTTGATTAAATCATTCTGTGGGCAGACTGACAGTTGAGCTGTTGTGAATTCCCTCAAGACAGTGACATAAAGGGAGCTGCTGTGAAGCCTGCATACCCAGATGGCCATCTGGGCTAGAGTGGAGGGAGGAGTGGTTACTTACACCTGAAAGGGCTGTGCCTGCCTTCAAATAATCAGTCTCCAACCCCGTGGTGAGTGTCTGGGGCCAGGCCTGGGCAAGGCAGGATCTTGTCAACAACAGGGACTTTCCTTTGAAGTTTGCCTACTTCAAAGGCATAACTGTGTATAAGTAGTAGTCCCAACACCCCAGACTTTTAGAACACTTCTTGGTCAAGAGGAACCTCTGCCAAGGAGAAGAGCTGTAGAGTTGGAGGAGGGGTACTGCCCCTTTGCTGTGTGTGCTTTGCTGGGTTGGCCTGCAGCTGCTGCTTTTGCCGTAAAGAGGGCAAGGACTGAACTTTGCTCTGTATCCTCCTTGTGAAGTTTCTCTAGGGGCTTGGAGTAGAGCTTACCTCCTATTGGAAGTATCAGAGATATCAAAGACTTCAGCTTCATCTGACTACGGCACTGGGAACTGTTTGTTTTGTGCTACAACAAAAGAAAAACCACCACAACGCCTTTACCGTGACCTGACGACGCCACACAGAGCCGTGCCGCATGTCGCCCTGCAACCATGGTCTCATCGACGCCGCCATCTGACGCCGCCACCCTTGCTTGCACCGTGACCTGTGGGCCCTGCTCTCCGCATTGCCTTGCTCATATTGCTGCCTTGCCATCCCTGATGACACTGCTCCATGCTGACACCAGCGCCGCTGCCTGTCCCATGGCCTGTGGACACCGCTTGTGAAGTACACAATGCACCGTCCCTTCTTGCACCGCAGCCCCAGCCCACCGATGCCAGCACCATCAACTCCAGTGTCGTCAATAGATGCCCCTGTCTGCACCGCTTCCCGAGCCTCACTGCCATCTTGGGCCTACCGGCAACAGCACTTCAGCAATGATGGTGCTGCTGCTTGCACCATGTCCTAAAGACACTGCACATCACAACATCCTGCTTCTCACCACGGCCCTGACGCCATCCACACCAGCGCTCCTGACTTTGTCATCCGCCTGGAGTTCCATCTGCAACGCGTGTGACTTCAAGGGCCCGATGACCCCCTCACTGACCTCCGGAACCGACACCTATGATGCCAGTGATGCCGCACTCTAGATCTCATCATGAGGATCATGACGCCCTGCATTTCCAAGGTACTGTTTGCGGGTCTTCCTGACAACTTAGCTGGCCCGCAATGCCATGGCTGGCCTGAGCTGTTGGATTTGTTGTTCACGACGCCGGCATAGCCCCAAACAGAGCTATCGACTTCAATAAACTGTATTTTTAAGTTAATTATTGAAAAATTATCCTTATTACTGTATGCTGGATTTTTTTTTTTGGTCTTCTTTTACATAGATAAATATTGGCTATTTTTCTAAAACTGGTGTGGTGTCCATTTGTATTCTTTTCACTGTTTTACTGTGTGTTATGTGCAACCGCTTTACACATTCTTTCTGAGATAAGCCTGACTGCTTGTGCTAAGCTACCAAGGGGGTGCGTGGGGGTTATCTGAGCTGGGTATCTGACTAGAGGGAGGGTCCCTACTTGGATAGGGTGCAAACTGAAAGCCAACTATAGACCCCATTTCTAACGTCAGCATTTTTGTAACAAATCTTGCGAGTGAAGAATGGTTATTTGACTGCTTTCCTTTCATTAATGTAAAATTCTGATAGAATTCTGATAGTATTTATCATGTTCTTTGGATGTACATCTTTACATTGAAGATTCTAACTGAATAGTGGATTTTTTTGTTTGTCCTTTTGAATTCTGTTGTGTCTGTGCATTTTGTCAAGTGATTTCTGCTAAGTCTGTTGAAGTGTTGAGATTTGTCCTTTAATCTTTTTTCAGTCATCATTCATCCCATGAGCATTCTTTTCTTTATTGGCTGTTTGATGTTTCCAATGTAATTATTTTGTTCAAGGCTGTAATCAGGCAGTTTTATAGGTTTTTTTCTGAGTGTGGTTTCCCCTGACTATTGCCTTCAGACCTTATGTTTTGCTGACCTTGTTTTTGCTGGCTTTAGGATTTTGGGCATTTTGCCAATGCTAATTGGTGAAAAACTGAATTTGCTCTCTGCTTAAAACATGGGAACATTGGCTTATCTACAGTTGAGCTGTTTAATTTACTTATACGTACCTAGTAGGGTGCACTACCTGTGTTGAAGACCTGTATATTAATTGCTACTAGTGAGCCTGAGCACTGGTTGTGCCACCCTCTTCAGTAGACCTCTAAACATTACTCAGGCCTGCCATTGCAGAGCCTGTGTGTGCAGTTGTAAACTGTCATGTCGACCTGGTAAGCTAACTCTCTTTCCAGGTCCAAACATTCTGTTTTAATGCATATGTTACCCTTAAGGTAGGCCATGGACAGCCCAAGGGCAAGGTGCAACAGATTTAAAAAGTAGGGCATGCACTTTTAAGTTCTACATGTTACAGTAGTGAAAAAATCTTAAATTCATTTTTCACTACTGCAAGGCCTACCCCTCCCATAGTTATAAGTGTCATTTTCAATTGGGAAGAGATGGGACCCCCATGTTTGGTGTCTCTGGCATCACAATTTTAAATCACATCTTATGGCGAAGTTGGATTTTAAACTGTAATTCTGAAAACACCACTCTTTGAAAGTTGGCAGTTCTTAATTTAACCGTTAGGTGCCTTTTGTCTGACTCTCAATACATGTCTGGAATGGGAGACAGCTGGGCTCTAGACAGCCAGAAACAAAGGGAGCTTAGGTGTGATTGACTGGCTATCCATATCCTGATGGGCCATCCTGGGCAGTATGGGACACCTTAATAGGCTGTGACCTGGCCCCTCACAAAGAGCTGCATACCCCCCTGCATTGAGTATGGAGCAAGGGCAGGAAGGACAGGGACTCTGTGTACGTCAAAGGCCTCTCTTTGAATTCTCCGACACTTCAAAGGCACAATCTGGTATAAGTACTGGACCTCAGATACCACCAATGCAGGATGCTTCTGGACCTCTCAATGTTCAGCTAGGAAGAAGGGAAGTGGTGGTGCTGAAAGGACTGCTACTCTGCTGGACTGCACCTGTGCTGGACTCTTGCTGTGCTGGCCTACTGCCCTTCTTGCCTGGGAGTGAGAAGGACTGGACCTGCATCTTTCCAACCTGGAACCAAAGTGACTCCTAGGGCCTGCTGGCTTGTCCCCTGTTTTCTGAAGTCTCAGGGACATAAAGTACTTCCAACCCACCTGCTACAGCACTTGGTCTCTGCCAACTGTGAGTCTCGCCCTGCCAAGTGGTGCCAATCTAGTCCTAAGCCCTTGGAAGTAGGTATAAAATGCTGTTTCAGTCAAAATCAACACATCAACGCCATTGCGCCGCTCGGAACCGGTGCATCTCCATTGATGTGAGGTTAGAGGACATCACTTTCCAGAGGGCACAGCGCAGCGCATCACCTCCATTTCCGATGCTTCCCCGACTTTGTGTGTCTCGGAACCGATGCATCGCCTACATTATAAAGGATCGACAATAATGCATCGCCTCACCTGCTCCTTGCATCTTTTTCCTCAATGTCAACGCGAACAAGGTACTTTTGCAGGTGGCAAAGGCTGGTCCTTGTATCTGGCCTGCCCTCCATCGTAGCTGGCTTGAACTTTCAGATTTGGCCCAGTCTAGCATGACCAGATAACTCCAGTTGATGCTTTATGCTTTTAAGCACTACACTTCAGTGTATTCTTTGAACATTCATATCTCAAGTTCTACATATTGGATATTTGTCATCTTATTTTTTTAATCTCTATTGTGGTATCTTTGTGTGTTATGTTTTCATTGTATTACTGTTTGAAGTGTTGCACAAATACTTAACACATTGCCTCTTCATTTAAGCCTGACTGCTCTGTACCAAGCTAATCAAGGGGTGAGCCCAGGTTAATTTATGTTGTGTTTGTCACTTACCTTGACTAGGATTGTGATTCCTGCTTGGACAAGGTTCATACCTCTGTCAACCAGAAACCCAATCTCTAACAGTGGTTGTGTTGGTACTGTTTTGAGTTTAATTTCAGAACTGTTATGCTGGAAAGAAGGTGATGCATAGCTTTCATCAGAGGTAGTGTTTATTTTTCTTTTCTGTGTGTCTTCTATATGTTTTCATATGGATGGGGTGTAGGTCAGGGCAGGGTGGAAGAGAGTGTCTAACTTTAGGGCTCTACATTTGACAGTTGATAATGGACAAATGTAAGAAAACATGTAATTAGTTGGGAAGGATATGAGTCTTTCCCAAGGCATAAGTCCAACATCCTGTTAGGTCCAACACCAAAGTTAAATGAATAAGCCTCAGCTCAAAACCTGATAGTTATGGCACAGGGCAGGTAGGTTTAACTTAAGGAAAAGTGTGTAAAGCATTTAGCAATACTGAAACAATTAAGAAGTCAAAAGACAGCACAACAAAATGTGAAAGCTTTTCTTTTCTGATATAGTGTGTTTTTTTACATTGAAACCAGCGGGTCAAGTTTGAAGGCTGTATCTGGTGAAGTAGTCTTGAAATTGGATAGCTGTTGAACAAGGATATGTTGAAGCTGTTGGTTTTGGCAAGAAAGCTCTAAGCTGGAAAATTCATATTTTGTGGCTGACAAATTCCTCTCGTCAGGCGGATACTTTTGATGCCTTTTCCCGGTCAAGATTTCTACCCTTGAACGTTGTCTTTTTCTGGAGCTCAAACTCCTCCAATGGGGTAGGCCTAGAAGCTGTATTTGAAGAAGTCCTCTTTCCATGAGGTTCTGCTGTTGCTCCAGAGGTTTTGTCAGTCTAACCATTTTTAAGCTCCAAGTTTTCAGACTTTATGGAGCAGTTCTTCCTAGTGTCTTCTAAGGCTCACAGAACCTCAGAGACAGTGCTTAGAGACCAAGACTCACTCCAGCCAAAGCCACGAGCAGGGCCCAGTACATGTCCAGTTGCTTCCGGTCAGCTAGTCCATCTGGAGAAAAATGGTGTCTTCCAGTGTGTATCCTTGTAGCCACACAGGAGGTCAACCAACTGACCACTAGAGTCCACTTCTCAGTCCTGGGTACAAATGGCAGCAGGTCCGGCCCCTCTGGTCTCCACACAGGTCACAGACAGCAGGTCCATTCAGTATTCTTCTATTCTTCTGGAGTTTAAAATGTGTTCTGATGAGCTGTGGGAGATGTGCCACTTTGGTAGTAAACACTAGCCTGTAAATGGTAATGACTCTTGGGCACTTACTAACCAAGGAGATATATTCTCAGGGACATCCTTTCCCAATAGCAAAACCCAATATGCCAGCACTCTTCTGCCCCTGGAGGATTCTGGTTGCAAGCCAGGGGTACCATTAGTGAAATGAGCAATCCTCTACTCCTCAACTTCACCAAACTGATTCGGTGCAAGCTACTGCTGCCACTGGACTGGTGACAAGCTCTCTAAAGTTGGACTATAGAACAAAGACATCTCTTCCCTAGGCCTTCTTTATACTTATTCATCTCTTATTCACTCTGTTCTCTTTCAAGTTAATGAAGGTCCTGGACCATTGCCAGCTCCCCATCTGGAGTTAAGAGGAGTCAAATACCTCACACCCAGGACTTCTGCCAAAAGGCCTAACCCATTGTTTCTTGCCTTTAGAGCAGTGTTCATACCTTATTAAAGGGAAGCACTGCGAGTGGGTCAGCTGAGGGCAACTTGTGTAATTAGCCTATTGGAGGGTGAGGCAGATAAAGTCTAAGGGCCATATTTATACTTTTTGACGCAAAACTGCGCTAACGCAGTTTTCCGTCAAAAAAATTAGCGCCGGCTAACGCCATTCTGAAGCACCATGCGGGTGCCGTATTTAATCAATGACGTTAGCCGGCGTTAGCCGCCGGCGCTGCCTGGTGTGCGTGAAAAAAAACGACGTACACCAGGCAGCGCCGGCGTAGGGGGATATGGAGCTTGGGCGCCAAAAAATGGGGCAAGTCAGGCTGAGGCAAATTTTTCGCCTCAACCCGATTTGCGCCATTTATTTCGACTCCCAACCCCCATAGAAATGACTCCTGTCTTAGCAAAGACAGGAGTCATGCCCCCTTGCCCAATGGCCATGCCCAGGGGACTTTTGTCCCCTGGGCATGGTCATTGGGCATAGTGGCATGTAGGGGGGCACAAATCAGGCCCCCCTATGCCACAAAGAAAATAAAAAAAAATACTTACCGGAACTTACCTTAATGTCCCTGGGATGGGTCCCTCCAGCCTTGGGTGTCCTCCTGGGGTGGGCAAGGGTGACAGGGGGTGTCCCTGGGGGCATGGGAGGGCACCTCTGGGCTCCTTCCAAGCACACAGGTCCCTTAACGCCTGCCTTGTCCAGGCGCTAAAAAACTGCGCAAAAGCGGCCGTACGTAATTTTTTTTGACCCGCCCACTCCCGGGCGTGAATTTTGCCCGGGAGTGTAAATACGGCGCACATGCCTCGGAGTCACTTTTTTAGACGGGAACGCCTACCTTGCATATCATTAACGCATTGTAGGTGTCCACGCTAAAAAATGACGCAAACTCCATGGACTTTGGCGCTAGACGCGTCTAATGCCAAAGTATAAATATGGAGTTAGTTTTGCGTCGGAATTGCGTCAAAAAAAACGACGCAATTCCGGCGCAAACAGAGTATAAATATGCCCCTAAATTTTATAAAAGTAACTTTTCCTAAATTATCAAAAATCCCTCCACTGAATTGGATGCTTATTAAATATTTAAAATAGTGGTTTAATCATTATGGCAGCTGAAATAGCAGAAACAGTACTCTATTCTGAACTTTAGTTTTTCTCATAGGTCAGCTAGGCCCTTAACAGTCAAAATAGCTTTGGGGTCTAGTCACTGTAGATACATAACAACAATAAGTTCTTGCATGTATCAATTATAAATACTGTGCACCCTAACTTGTGGGCTGCAAATCTTCCTTATGAGTGACTTATTCGATATTTGAAAGTAAGGTTCCTTCCTGTCCAAAGTGTTCTTTTTACAGGTTCACCTACAGGTCTAAAAGATGCAGCTTTCGGGCTACATAGGTAATCCCAGAGCTATCTTTTCTTTGGCAGCCTAGTGATAGCTGTGGTGTCTTGATGTATTCAGAGTTGTGTTCTTGACTCTTCCTTCAGAACCCTCTCGAGTTCTGTGCTCCCTGTAGTCTATATTCAGGGCCACTGAAATTATGTGAAATTTTGAGGCTGCAGCATTTTCAGCGTCTGTATGGATTTGTTACATTTGCTATCTAATCCAGCATCTGCTGCATAAAGTCCAGATTTTAACAAACACATTTTTCTATCTCAAACAGACCAAATGTTACTAAACATTCGGGGGTATTTGTTGCTGCTCAGTGGAAGGCCCTTTACAATGGTTGACTGGTACCTTTCTGTTGCTTATTGCTATACTTGGGTATTAAATTGGCACTAACGAGGTGAAACGTTTGCACTATAAAGTATGGCATTACTGAAAAGTAAGATAGTATATTTAGGGGTTAGCGGATTCTATCACTTTTTATTGGTCAGGGCCAATAAAATAGTGCATGGACAGCATTGTGCAAGTGTGTAAGGTTACAAAATTAGCAGCTTCAGTCCACAAACAATAGAAGTGACCATGCTAAAAGTGGTGGTACTTCGCATCAACCTTTTGATGAGTTGTGATACACAGTGGGTATGTTTGCAACTGAATGCTACTATGTAGAAAGTTTTGTGGGGGGATGAGAGGTGAGATGAGTGGAAGAGGTGTGAGTATGCTCTTTAGCAAAGTTTGTGCTAGAAACAAAATCTATGTTTAGTGGAATTGAAGGAGCTATAAGCTCATTTTGTAATTGAGTGCACTGTATTTTGGCTGTTCAGGACTTAGAGATAGTTTTGGTTAATGAGTTTGTTTTTTGCTTGTAGTAGTTGTGGGAGGAATTTATGTGACATTTTATTGGTAATTGTATGGAATATCAGAACTTCAGCTGAGATGGAGAGTAAAATGTTGTTTGATGACTATGACCATAAATGTAAGTTAGGTTACGGCTAAGCATTTTTAGAGAAAATTAGTGTGGAGTTAGGAGAGATGGAAGAGTATGATGGGAGAGTACAGTGTGAGAAGGCGGTAAGGAGAAACAGAAAGATGGGGAGGTGGATGATAGTTTAGATATAGGATGTGGTGTAAAGGCAGGTGTGTTTTTGAGAGGGAAGGATGGTAGACAGAGGTACTGGGGGAAAGGATAGACTAGGGTTGTTTTAGATGGGGAGGATGGAGAGAAGAAGCAAAAGGTAAAAGAGGTGGAGTAGTGTAGTGAGTTAAGATGATTGGAAAGCGTATAGAGTTAATGAGAGATAGTTGCACTAGGGGAATAGATTAGAATGTTGAATTTGAAAAGGAGTGCATAAATGTGTTGGGAGGCTGATACAATATTGAGTGAGTAAGTAATGAGGGGGAGCATGTCCCATAGTGTTTAAAGGTAGTGTAATGTGAGATTGACTGCAAGTCTGTTTTAAATGAAAACCAAGGGACAGACAAGCCCACCATGCTGGTAGGGTAATCGTCCAGTGAAATATGTGACCTGAGTTTGTTGGGTGGAGAGACAGAGTTTTGAGCCCTTTTCTCTTTTCAGACCCAAATTGGCAGTGCCATTAACTTGAACAGTTTAAATAAAAGGGAAAAGCCTCATGTGACCAGCCCTGACATTTAAGTGACTTAGGCAAACAGGTGATACAGGTCCAATAGAAGTATGATCCCAAAACATCAGGTGACCTAGGTCCAATAAAAGCCCTAGCCTTAACAATTAGGCATCTTATGTCCAGTGGGATTGCTGTACTCAATGCAAACCTTGAGTTAACAATTATCTAACCTAAGCCCAAGGGTGCTAATAGATAAGGCTTTAGATCTCCACTTTGAACAGGGAGAGATATACTCACTTGCTCCGGGGGGTTATTGTAAGATGGCACCCAAAATATGACAGCAAGGACTGTAAGGAGCAGCACTTGCTTGCAAGAAAGGAGGAGTGCAGGGTGAAAGTCCATCAAGGATTTGGGGCCCGTTGGCTTGTTTGCGGTCACTCATAGGGCATACAGTCAGGGAAGGTAAGCCAGGGTATACAGGCCTAGTTAGCAACAAACAAGGGAAGAAAACACAATACCTAATCAACAGTTACTGTGTAAACAAAAAACATTATAGGATAAAGCATTATACCCTTTTCCAAATATGTAAAACGTTTTTCTCACTTTTTGTAAGTCATCAATTCATCATTATTGCGTTCTCTCTCTAAACATTTTGCAGCACATCTTAGTTAAGACATCCATTAAAAGACGGACAGATGGGGTGGCCATTTTTAGAATCTGTTCCCTCATCGTTAATTGCGTGAGTTGCACACATCTTTGCAATATTAATATGATCACAACATATTAAGCAATGCAGAAAAACAACCATTATAAGATATCAAACATATAGACATAAATATATAATCAATTTTGAAATATATTCTTAAATTTAAACACAGTATTTTGATTAAACAAGGAACGAATGGTCACTGAACTGTTGCATGTGTTTAAGAAATGTACAAACCATAGACTTTGAGACCCTAGTTAGTAGAAAGTATATTTCATCAACATTAACATCTTTCTTCCCAAATATTTTGTTCTAGAAACACCTGATATTAATTATCCTCTTCACAATTATGGACCTGATCCTTGTGCAAGGGCACATAACAAAGAGGAATTAAAAGCCATTAGTGCCCTGCAGGTGAGGATAAGGGTATTTAGCAGTCATTTTTGCCCTGTAAATAAGTACAGTAGTATCACCACCATCCAAAATAGGAAGTGTTGTGGGAGCAGGAACTGACCCATACCTGAAAGTAGTATAACATAAATATTTCCATTCTTCTGTGGCTCTCCTTGTATCTCTGAAACAGCAGTAGAAAAAATAAGCTCAGATTTAAGTGTTCCCAAATTTCTTTTGCAATTGTTCTACCTCAACAGAAGCAAGGTGAGGAGCCAAAGGCAGCTATGTCTAAAATGAATGTGTCTGAGTAAGAGGTTGAAGAAGCACTGCAGACGAATGGAGTTGTTTCTTTCACCTTATCTTTCAGGTGAGAGTCAGATTACTCCTGCAATGCTGCTTGTTTTCCCCAGCATTCATTCTTATGCTATGGAAGAAGGCGAGGACCATAGCACACTGGAGGACAGGTAGTTGGCAGTAGAAAATGCTCCTTTTGTGGGCCTCTAACTGAAGCTGTAGCCCAATAATAGAGAATTACCATTGATGGTCAGCTCCAATCCTTCCATCCAAGATATTAATACCCATAACAATTTTGCCTCCAAATCAAATATTAGAGGCCAATATCTAATAATGAGGTAATTTTAGCCACCTTTTGTATATAGTGACCAGAAGCACATGGTTCTAGTTTTTACTTTTCCTTTCAACACAGTGTCTTCATTTGCAGCTTAGGAGCTTTCTTTAGATTTCGATTCTACAGAACTGCCAGTCGTTTTCATAAATGCTTGCGGTCTCAGTGTTATGCATTCACCTGAGTCCGACCATGGAAATGATGCTCAGCCTCTAATCCCACCTGGGGCAGCGAATGAAACAAGTAACCCTACCCTTAATTCACTCACTGCCTCCAAGAGGACGGGGGCTGGGATAAGATAAGACAAAGATAGACTTGCATCACTGGGTCTGCTCTGCTGCCTTGCAAAACTTTATAGGAGGGTCTGTACTCCCTTGACCTTTTAATGTAGATGCACGTGTGGTGCATTAGAAATAACAAGAAGAGAGTTTTACTAACAGTTCTTTGTTCATGATCTTTAAATAGTTATTCACAACAATATCACTTACAAGCTTTGTCACAAATAAGGCTTAAGAGTAGGTACAATAGAAAAGGGATACTGGAGTTTACTGACACTTCGTAGAATGCTAAACATAATAATGCTCAATTCAATACTCAAAAGTATGATTTGTGTGCTCAAAGTCATTCTGTGTTCATAAGGCTCAAACTTGTCAAGGAATATAAACATGAAGACCTTCAGTTCTGAATCAAATAATTTCAGAGTGCCCACAAGGTAAAAATGCCAGTGCACTAGGACATTGTAAACGTAGAAACTCAATAATGTCCAATTTCCAAGGTTGGGTTTGTTCTCCTCAAAAGTCTTTGTACAATTCTGAAATCTTAACTAAGGATTAGTGCGCACTGACATGGGAATCAGGTATTTAGCCTAGAATACGATTCTTCAACTGGAATTCAAAAGAAGGCTGAAGGCCGAGTAGCAAGAAGCCGAAGAAGAGGCAGAATTTTGTAGCTCAAGACACAAGGGTATAGGAGAAATTGACTGAGACTGGATCACAGGATCAACAGGAAAGCTTGGAAGACTAGAGTGCTGGAGGTTCCGGGCGACTCAGTAGGCCAAGCGCTGACTCCGGATTCAACAAGGTTTAAATACCTGTTGGGTAGTCTTTCCAGAAGGGCATATGGCTCACATGGAAAGCTGCAAAGTTTCAAGGGAAACCTGAGAAAAGGCACGTGTTAACCTAGAGGATGTGACCTTTGCTGAAGACAGGGGCAAGTAACTGTTGAAAACAATCATTCAAAAAGTAATAGACGTTAGAGTCAATAGGTCATGCTACTTGGTGCCAATAACAAAGGCAAGAGGAAAAATGCACTTAAATGGTTACATACAATAGGTAATAGCGGTTAAAGCTAATTAGGTACAAAACACATACTTTTATTACAAAAGTACAACCAGGCAAAGCAACTGTACAGGAGGATCAGCGGGGTGAAGAGCTCTGGGAGGAATACAGTGATTGCAGGAGGCTGTAAGGTACCACAGGGGAAAACCAACATGAGCTCTGTGCACATAACCTACAGAACAGAGGGCACAAGAGCGGGTCTTGACACACAGCACTAACTTAAAAATTTGAAAGGTGAGATTGCAGGTTCCTACTAGAGTGGTACTAAGCCTGTTTTCCATGTTGATGATCCCTGTCTTTAACTACACAGTGACTGTAGGAAATTAGATTATTTGTGAAGTGGTGACTACCCACCTCAAGGAATAACCACAACCTTTGTCAGGATGAACCCTCAAAGTCACTAAGTTAATCTGAGCTCCACAGCCTGGTGGCTATGACACAGAATAGACAGGCTAACTTACAGCAATGTGTAAAGTATTTATTGAGTACCAAAACAGTAATAAAGTTGAAATGCAACACAAAAAATCCCAACTGGAATAAGAAAAATAGAGTGAAATTTAAGTAAAAAAAGACAAAAGAAATAGGGTCAAGAAGCACAATGTGCCAATGATAGGCAGAGGTTGCAGGTGCGTTTGAGGCTGACCGTGAAAGCAACTGGTTGGATATGCCAACCTGGTTCATCCTCTTCAAAGATTTTACCTTCTGACTTTATACCATTAATTCCCAATCCACCACAGGAATACACTTCTAAAGCTCTCCATGGCCTGGAGGGAGGTACTCAGAGGCTCACAGGATGTCAAGCAGAGGCCAAACAGCAGGGTCCAGTCCAGGTCTATTTGCCCCTAGTCACCTGGGCAGTAGCAGCGAAAGATGTCTCAGAGCTTGTTGTGTCCCTGAAATGAGTGCCTGGTGGTGCCACATTTATGCCTGGCATGAGTTTGTATGTGGAAATGACTCTCGGCCACACATTAGCCACTGGGGTAAATGTTCCTGGGACCTACCCAAACCACTTTGGGCATATTCAAGATGGCAAAAGTCTTCAGCCACACTAAACTTGAGCTCTCATGCAAGGGTGTCTGTGTGGGGAGTGTACTATGTTAATCCTAGCGTCTTCCCATATCTAACACCAAAAAGCAGCTGGGGATAGTCATTGTACCCCCAACAAACCAGAGACAGAGTATGATAGAACAAAACAGGATTTTCCAGCAACTAGACAGTGGGTACACAAGATATGTTTGGCATCATGTTTCACTTCCTGTCAAGAGTGCTCCCAGAGTTATATGTAAAATCCAGCAGACCTGTCAGGAAGGATTTGACATTCAAGCAGGATATGACACTTGTAATTTCAAAATGAGACCCACTGTGATAGGAGCCTTGCCGGCTAGGGGGAGGGGTACAAAGAATGGCCCTTCCCAGTCATTAGCTGACAGTTGCCTGTGACAGGGGAGGATTCTTTGAAGTTAATCTCATTCCAGGGGCCCAACACCACTGATCATCCTGTCAGGGAACACTACCTCACCACACCCACCAACTTTGTTCTTGGCTTTGGGAGCAGTTTTTATACCTCTTCAAATGCTATCCACTGGCTTGCAGAAGGGGAAGTGCAAATGAAAATGTATCTTCCAGGAACTTCCAGGAAAAGGTCATTGTCTACAATTTTTGGTTCCTTAATGTTCATAAAAAATCCAACTTTACAATTGAATAGGATTTTAATAGTTATTAAAAATAGTTGTTTAATTATTTTTCTAGCTAATCCCATTCCTGAGATAAAGTATTAGGATTTTAATCTGTACTCTGGTTTCCTACATAGTGCAGCTAGGCATCCTAGGTGGGAAAAAAGCTATTGGTTGGTAGTCATTGTAACATTAAATTTATACATATCTTACCCACTCTGCCTTGTGGGTTACAAGGCCTACAGAGGGGTTATTTATTACCATTTTCAAATGGAGGTTTTGACCTGTCAAAAGGGTTTTTCTGGGCAGGATAAATTACTGATTGATAATGCTAAAGTCAAGCTACACTGGTAGGCCTGAAGCCATGTTTGCACTGACCCTTTAGTGGATGGGGCAATAGGAGCTGCAGTCCAGTGCTGGCATTTAATTTCTAAGCCCTGAGTACAGTTTGTACCATATAGGAGGGACTTACAGCCAGGTTAAACATACTAATTAGGATTATTAAAAGAGGTATCCCAGGCATTTTTTACTACTACTTAGCAGGGCTAATGTACATGGAGTTCTAAAGCAGGCAAACATATAAGAATAAGGCAGAAAATATGTGGTGAACATACAGAAAAGGCAGATTTCCTACAGTGACAAAAACAATAATGACCTGGGATATAGCCTAGAGTAATTACCAATGGCTGATGTTAATTAAAACATTCGCTCCATCGCCTCTTTTCCAAGTAGACACCCTAAGATTTCTGGCTATTACCATACACGGGCCCCATAGTTCACTGTGCTACAGGTGTAAATCTGCAACTCATTGACAAGACCTAACAAGAATGAAACGTACATAGGTTCACTTGTGCCCCTATTCTGACATGACAAAGTCTGACTGTTTAAGTTGGACTGTTCCTACTGCAGCAGGACCAAAACTGATAATCCCTGTCTTTATTGCATAGCAATAAAAATACTTTTTGGATGAACATCCTCTAGATCTAGGACAGTAATTTACTGGACTATAAGACAAAGATCGTAAGTAGGTGACTTTGACTTCAAAATAGAGTTTAGCCATTAGAGAGAAACATGAGGGACATATGGTTAGTAACAAAAGGCAGTTGACCTTTCTAAACAATTATCACAGAAGCCTTTGAGTGATCCTTTTGAATCCCTGGCATCCCAGAACTCCTAGTGTAGCGGGAAAAAAATACAAATTCAAAGAAATCAGGGCTTATACTTTTCAAAGATAACTAGCATAAAGTCAGCTGGGGTTATGGTAACATAACCTTTAGGAGCGCTATGTAATGCAGATTTGCATCCCACACTATCATGCAGGAGGGTATCCTGTGCTGAGCATTTGTGAGCCTATCAAACCTAGGGCCAGAGGGTCTATGTGAAAAGGTAGGTCTTCTTGAGTGAGCCCAGGAAGTAGGTCAATGTGCTCCTAAATGTGAGCGCAGCAGACCTCAATATTCTCATGCAACTGCCCAGGAACTCTCCATTTCCACCCAGTGCCTACATTGAGGCAAAAGGGTGATCTCTCTCCAGAACACTGGAGTAACTTTCAGAATTATTAAAGATGAGTCCGTGACTCATTACAAGTTTTTGAAAAAGCAGTATGAAGCAATGAGACAGAACTAATTTTGTTATGAAGAGGCCAATACGGAAGAGTTAGCTGGCTCTCATGTCCCTGAACATAAAGGACAAGGTGAAGACTAGTACAGGTGGCAATTAGAGATAAATAATCCATGGACAGTCTACTGGGCAAATGTCTGTTTTAAGTGATTCTCAAAAATCTTATAAGCACCCACATTGACAAATCTAAGTAGTTGAACAACGTTTATAGCAACATATTGCACTCAAAGTCTAATATATTTCCACAATATCTATTTATTATATCAGAATTACTAAGGTCCCACAGAGTTAACAAAAATGCTTTGCATTTCTTTGTCTAGCTATACATTCCAATTGTTTTCTATGAAATTGAAGTGATAGAGGATCCTTTGGGATTAGGATTTGATTCTCTTGTATTCCATCATTGAGCAGAAGCCCAGCCCACACATGTTTCACAGGTAAATACCACTTTGTCAAGGTTCTGTTGATCTAAGTTAGAACATCTTTGATTAGAACCCCCCACTGGATTCATAACAAATCAAATATAAGAAATCAGTCACGCTACTCCAATGAGCAGAAATACAAATTAGTGCTCATGTTAAGACAGTGGACACTTGTGTGGCCTTTAAGCACAATCTTTTCTGATAATGGAATTGATTCCTTATGACTCTAGTGGGCGTATTTGATAATGATTGCCTAGTTGGGAATTTTTATTCATATTTGTTTCCCCAAGAAACTAATTTCTTGTAAGGGAACAAACTTCATGTCCACATACAGAGGACATCTGATCAAAAGAACAGAAATTGCTATTGGCGTAAGAATATACTTTTGCAGAATTTTAACCAATAGGAGAAGTATGATTCTCCCAGTGCCAAATGAGTTCTCAGTTCAGATCTAGTTTGGGAGTGAAATGTGAAGAATAAAAGTCCACTAACATCTGTCATTTTTTATTTTCTCTCTATGTTCTTCTGCATTTTCCCCTCTTAAGCATAGTTTGTACGGCCTTTGTTTTCAAGTGAATTTCAAGGCTGCAGATCTAGTGTTCTGTAGAGTCATCCATGGTATTCCCGGAAAGGGGGACTCTCAAATGGCACCTCATAAATACTCTCAAGAAATCTAGCCAATGTTTCCCCCTTTGGCCCGCTCCTTCCTGGTCAAAGCATTCATACTGTTTTGGAGTGCAATGGCTGCACCCACTAATAATGCCTATTGCCATCTTTATATGTTAAGTCCCATGAGCAGTAGGTTATTGTCAATGTGTGGTTATTTATAATTTTACTGGGCCTCAGGAGTTCTGCCATTCTGTAGTGCAGACTTTGTATGCATTTTTCATGTATTATGGATTTGCTGCATTGACTCCACAACCCATCATCTGCTTCATAATCTGTAGATGTTTTGAAAGAAGATTGTCTCTAACTGAAACTGATCAAAGTTAGAAAAAAAACAAAGTGACATTTTGCCATGCAGTGCATTGCCCAGTGCAAAGGTTTACTAGCCACCTTTCAGTTGCTGTATTTTGGGGTTAAACAGTCACTAATGAGGTGAATCCTTTGTCCAGACAGTGTTAAAATGTGTTAAAACAGCAAAATAATGATCTGATACTATCAAAATGTGCCACTTTACTCCGCACAATGTGCCTTTTCTTGATGTGTGAATCCTGTCACATAACTTTGTCCTCCCCTGCCATGTCTGTATGTAATATGAAGTTATAGGGGTAGTAACCCCATCCTTCATTCACTCAAGTAATTCATTCATATTTAATCGCAACAGTGGCCCCCAATGATAAAGGGAAACTGGGGTTGCCACTAGATATGTCTATTATTTATATTCCCTGGATTAAAACATTAGAAAGTGCTCCCTGGAAGACGATGAAGCCCACCCCACTTTTTAGGGACCAGGGTGCACCCTGATGCTGAAGCATGACATCAATAGGATCCGCACTAAAAATATTGTATATTTATTGTGGGGCAGGAGGACAAAACTACAATAAACCATTACTACTAAAGTGGTAGAATACCTGTTGTGAAGTTAATTCTAGGTATGGAGATAGTATCCAGCGTTTCCCGACACATGCGTTTCTCCCTCTCTTCCCCACCCTTCAGATTGTATTTTGGTTGTAAGCTAACTTCTCTCTGAAACAGAAATATTATAAGAGCTACTATTTGTGTTGAGCCTGAGGCAGTTGTTTTTCCTCCATCTGGCGACTTAGGTCATGCAGACAAAGACATTGATCCTGGTGTTTGGCATCTTGTCACAGAGAGAGAGTGGATGAGCTGGGTGTCAGCAGGTTAGGATATGATGTTGATTCTTTGGGCATGGATGATGCTGGCAATACCATGAGCAATCTTGTGCAGGGCTGTCACAGGAGATGCCACCTTGCCTTGAGCACAGAAAATTAATGAAACCATTTTCAGTGTGGAACCACTTCCTTGCTTTTCCACCCCATCTGGAGTTGACACAAAACCTGTACCTAACCCACCACTCAAGCCCAACAAAACCTCCTGTGCGCCATTGAAGTCCTCTACCTCAGAAAATTCATATGCAGGCCTGACAGACACTGTGGGGGTCATTCCAACCCTGGCGGTCGGTGTTAAAGCGGCGGCAAAACCGCTAACAGGCTGGCGGTAAACAAAATGCAATTCCGACCCTGGCGGAAACCGCCAACAGAGACCGCCATTTCAACACACCGCCCGCCACGGCGGGACAAACAAACAGTGCGGCGGTCACCGCCAACAGACAGGCGGGAGACAATGTACCGCCCACCCTATCACAACCCACAAATTCGCCACCTTTTCCGGGGCGGTAGCCCCGCCGATAAAAACACGGCGGAAACAGCCATTTCAAACGGAAAACGCTCACCTCCATACACCCCACGAGGAATCTGGACAGCATGGAACCCGAACTCCACATCCTCCCAGCGATTGTCTTCCTGCTCCTCTACCAGGAGCACGAACGCCGGCGCAGAAGACAACAGTGAGTACTGCACCTATGACACAGGGGAGGGGGGAGGCAAAAAATTACGGGGACACACATATGCGACACACCCACCCTCACCCACTACAACACACACATCAATGCATAGCAACACATCACAGTTATCCCCCAAACCCCCCGGAAGAATGCAAAGACAAAAGGAAATGATTATAAACTTTGGAATATATTGTATGACTGAGTATAAAATATATCACACATCTAAAACTTTATATACATAAATTGTCGAGTCCGATATGTGTATCAGGCATTGTTCGTGGGCCACTGGGCCCAAATCACATGGGCAAAGCCCACACAGGATACCTGACTCCAACGGAGAGAACACTGCAGGGGCATCAGATAGGAAAACTACAGGCACCTCAGGGGGAAGGGAAGGGGGGGCACCTCAGCCAGATGAGTCCACGACGCCAGATCCACGAGGGGCCTCCATGGCCACTGTTCCATCCTGGGGAGTGTAAAGCCACAGTCTCTCAAGTCGCTACAGTGGGTGGGTTGCCCACTGTGCCATCCTGGGGAGTGCAAAGCCACAGTCTCTCAAGTCTCTACAGTGGGTGGGTTGCCCACTGTGCCATCCTGGGGAGTGCAAAGCCATAGTCTCTCAAGTCTCTACAGTGGGTGGCTGGCCCACTGTGCCATCCTGGGGAGTGCAAAGCCACAGTCTCTCAAGTCTCTACAGTGGGTGGCTTGCCCACTGGGCCATCCTGGGGAGTGCAAAGCCACAGTCTCTCAAGTCTCTACAGTGGGTGGGTCGCACACTGTGCCATCCTGGGGAGTGCAAAGCCACAGTCTCTCAAGTCAATATCAGTCTCCACTGGTACTGGAGGGGGACTAGTGCCCAGAGTGCTTCGTGCAGCCCTGCCCGACACAGATGCAGGCCTGCCCCTTCCGCCAATGGGCCAGCGGTGCTTGAGACGGCGGTGCCCAGCGGAGAGGTGCTTGAGATGAATGGCCCAGCGGAGCAGTGCTTGAGATGAAGGGCCCAGCGGAGCAGTGCTTGAGATGAAGGGCCCAGCGCAGCGGTGCTTGAGACTGCAGTGCCCAGCGGAGCAGTGCTTGACATGAAGGGCCCAGCGGAGCAGTGCTTGAGATGAAGGGCCCAGCGCAGCAGTGCTTGAGACGGCGGTGCCCAGCGGAGTGGTGCTTGAGATGAAGGGCCCAGCGGAGCAGTGCTTGAGATGAAGGGCCCAGTTCAGCGGTGCTTGAGACGGCGTTGCCCAGCGCAGCGGTGCTTGAGACGGCGGTGCCCAGTTCAGCGGTGCTTGAGACGGCGGTGCCCAGCGGAGCAGTGCTTGAGATGAAGGGCCCAGTTCAGCGGTGCTTGAGACGGTGGTGCCCAGCGCAACGGTGCTTGAGACGGCGGTGCCCAGTTCAGCGGTGATTGAGACGGCGGTGCCCAGCGGAGCGGTGCTTGAGATGAAGGGCCCAGCGGAGCAGTGCTTGAGATGAAGGGCCCAGCGGAGCAGTGCTTGAGATGAAGGGCCCAGTGCAGCGGTGCTTGAGACGGCGGTGCCCAGCGGAGCGGTGCTTGAGATGAAGGGCCCAGCGGAGCAGTGCTTGAGATGAAGGGCCCAGCGGAGCAGTGCTTGAGATGAAGGGCCCAGTTCAGCGGTGCTTGAGACGGCGGTGCCCAGCGCAGCGGTGCTTGAGACGGCGGTGCCCAGTTCAGCGGTGCTTGAGACGGCGGTGCCCAGCGGAGCGGTGCTTGAGATGAAGGGCCCAACGGAGCAGTGCTTGCGATGAAGGGCCCAGCGGAGCAGTGCTTGGGATGAAGGGCCCAGTTCAGCGGTGCTTGAGACGGTGGTGCCCAGCGCAGCGGTGCTTGAGACGGCGGTGCCCAGTTCAGCGGTGCTTGAGACGGCGGTGCCCAGCGGAGCGGTGCTTGAGATGAAGGGCCCAGCGGAGCAGTGCTTGAGATGAAGGGCCCAGCGGAGCAGTGCTTGAGATGAAGGGCCCAGCGCAGCGGTGCTTGAGACGGCGGTGCCCAGCAGAGCGGTGCTTGAGATGAAGGGCCCAGCGGAGCAGTGCTTGAGATGAAGGGCCCAGTTCAGCGGTGCTTGAGATGGCGGTGCCCAGCGCAGCGGTGCTTGAGACGGCGGTGCCCAGCGCAGCGGTGCTTGAGACGGCGGTGCCCAGTTCAGTGGTGCTTGAGACGGCGGTGCCCAGCGGAGCGGTGCTTGAGATGAAGGGCCCAGCGGAGCAGTGCTTGAGATGAAGGGCCCAGAGGAGCAGTGCTTGAGATGAAGGGCCCAGTTCAGCGGTGCTTGAGACGGCGGTGCCCAGCGCAGCGGTGCTTGAGATGGCGGTGCCCAGTTCAGCGGTGCTTGAGACGGCGGTGCCCAGCGGAGCGGTGCTTGAGATGAAGGGCCCAGCGGAGCAGTGCTTGGGATGAAGGGCCCAGCGGAGCAGTGCTTGGGATGAATGGCCCAGTTCAGCGGTGCTTGAGACGGCCGTGCCCGGCGCAGCGGTGCATGAGACGGCGGTGCCCAGTTCAGCGGTGCTTGAGACGGCGGTGCCCAGCGGAGCGGTGCTTGAGATGAAGGGCCCAGCGGAGCAGTGCTTGAGATGAAGGGCCCAGCGGAGCAGTGCTTGAGATGAAGGGCCCAGCGGAGCAGTGCTTGAGATGAAGGGCCCAGCGCAGCGGTGCTTGAGACGGCGGTGCCCAGTGGAGCGGTGCTTGAGATGAAGGGCCCAGCGGAGCAGTGCTTGAGATGAAGGGCCCAGTTCAGCGGTGCTTGAGATGGCGGTGCCCAGCGCAGCGGTGCTTGAGACGGCGGTGCCCAGTTCAGCGGTGCTTGAGACGGCGGTGCCCAGCGGAGCGGTGCTTGAGATGAAGGGCCCAGCGGAGCAGTGCTTGAGATGAAGGGCCCAGTTCAGCAGTGCTTGAGACGGCGGTGCCCAGCGGAGCGGTGCTTGAGATGAAGGGCCCAGCGGAGCAGTGCTTGAGATGAAGGGCCCAGTTCAGCGGTGCTTGAGACGGCGGTGCCCAGCGCAGCGGTGCTTGAGACGGCGGTGCCCAGCGGAGCGGTGCTTGAGATGAAGGGCCCAGCGGAGCAGTGCTTGAGATGAAGGGCCCAGCGGAGCAGTGCTTGAGATGAGGGGCCCAGTTCAGCGGTGCTTGAGACGGCGGTGCCCAGCGCAGCGGTGCTTGAGACAGCGGTGCCCAGTTCAGCGGTGCTTGAGACGGCGGTGCCCAGCAGAGCGGTGCTTGAGATGAAGGGCACAGCGGAGCAGTGCTTGAGATGAAGGGCAGGGTTCAGCGGTGCTTGAGACGGCGTTGCCCAGCGCAGCGGTGCTTGAGACGGCGGTGCCCAGTTCAGCGGTGCTTGAGACGGCGGTGCCCAGCGGAGCAGTGCTTGAGATGAAGGGCCCAGTTCAGCGGTGCTTGAGACGGTGGTGCCCAGCGCAACGGTGCTTGAGACGGCGGTGCCCAGTTCAGCGGTGATTGAGACGGCGGTGCCCAGCGGAGCGGTGCTTGAGATGAAGGGCCCAGCGGAGCAGTGCTTGAGATGAAGGGCCCAGCGGAGCAGTGCTTGAGATGAAGGGCCCAGTGCAGCGGTGCTTGAGACGGCGGTGCCCAGCGGAGCGGTGCTTGAGATGAAGGGCCCAGCGGAGCAGTGCTTGAGATGAAGGGCCCAGCGGAGCAGTGCTTGAAATGAAGGGCCCAGTTCAGCGGTGCTTGAGACGGCGGTGCCCAGCGCAGCGGTGCTTGAGACGGCGGTGCCCAGTTCAGCGGTGCTTGAGACGGCGGTGCCCAGCGGAGCGGTGCTTGAGATGAAGGGCCCAACGGAGCAGTGCTTGCGATGAAGGGCCCAGCGGAGCAGTGCTTGGGATGAAGGGCCCAGTTCAGCGGTGCTTGAGACGGCGGTGCCCAGCGCAGCGGTGCTTGAGACGGCGGTGCCCAGTTCAGCGGTGCTTGAGACGGCGGTGCCCAGCGGAGCGGTGCTTGAGATGAAGGGCCCAGCGGAGCAGTGCTTGAGATGAAGGGCCCAGCGGAGCAGTGCTTGAGATGAAGGGCCCAGCGCAGCGGTGCTTGAGACGGCGGTGCCCAGCAGAGCGGTGCTTGAGATGAAGGGCCCAGCGGAGCAGTGCTTGAGATGAAGGGCCCAGTTCAGCGGTGCTTGAGATGGCGGTGCCCAGCGCAGCGGTGCTTGAGACGGCGGTGCCCAGCGCAGCGGTGCTTGAGACGGCGGTGCCCAGTTCAGTGGTGCTTGAGACGGCGATGCCCAGCGGAGCGGTGCTTGAGATGAAGGGCCCAGCGGAGCAGTACTTGAGATGAAGGGCCCAGCGGAGCAGTGCTTGAGATGAAGGGCCCAGTTCAGCGGTGCTTGAGACGGCGGTGCCCAGCGCAGCGGTGCTTGAGATGGCGGTGCCCAGTTCAGCGGTGCTTGAGACGGCGGTGCCCAGCGGAGCGGTGCTCGAGATGAAGGGCCCAGCAGAGCAGTGCTTGGGATGAAGGGCCCAGCGGAGCAGTGCTTGGGATGAAGGGCCCAGTTCAGCGGTGCTTGAGACGGCCGTGCCTGGCGCAGCGGTGCATGAGACGGCGGTGCCCAGTTCAGCGGTGCTTGAGACGGCGGTGCCCAGCGGAGCGGTGCTTGAGATGAAGGGCCCAGCGGAGCAGTGCTTGAGATGAAGGGCCCAGCGGAGCAGTGCTTGAGATGAAGGGCCCAGCGGAGCAGTGCTTGAGATGAAGGGCCCAGCGCAGCGGTGCTTGAGACGGCGGTGCCCAGTGGAGCGGTGCTTGAGATGAAGGGCCCAGCGGAGCAGTGCTTGAGATGAAGGGCCCAGTTCAGCGGTGCTTGAGATGGCGGTGCCCAGCGCAGCGGTGCTTGAGACGGCGGTGCCCAGTTCAGCGGTGCTTGAGACGGCGGTGCCCAGCGGAGCGGTGCTTGAGATGAAGGGCCCAGCGGAGCAGTGCTTGAGATGAAGGGCCCAGTTCAGCAGTGCTTGAGACGGCGGTGCCCAGCGGAGCGGTGCTTGAGATGAAGGGCCCAGCGGAGCAGTGCTTGAGATGAAGGGCCCAGTTCAGCGGTGCTTGAGACGGCGGTGCCCAGCGCAGCGGTGCTTGAGACGGCGGTGCCCAGCGGAGCTGTGCTTGAGATGAAGGGCCCAGCGGAGCAGTGCTTGAGATGAAGGGCCCAGCGGAGCAGTGCTTGAGATGAAGGGCCCAGTTCAGCGGTGCTTGAGACGGCGGTGCCCAGCGCAGCGGTGCTTGAGACAGCGGTGCCCAGTTCAGCGGTGCTTGAGACGGCGGTGCCCAGCAGAGCGGTGCTTGAGATGAAGGGCACAGCGGAGCAGTGCTTGAGATGAAGGGCCCAGCGGAGCAGTGCTTGAGATGAAGGGCCCAGCGCAGCGGTGCTTGAGAAGGCAGTGCCCAGCGGAGCGGTGCTTGAGATGAAGGGCCCAGCGGAGCAGTGCTTGAGATGAAGGGCCCAGTTCAGCGGTGCTTGAGACGGCGGTGCCCAGCGCAGCGGTGCTTGAGACGGCGGTGCCCAGTTCAGCGGTGCTTGAGACGGCGGTGCCCAGCGGAGCGGTGCTTGAGATGAAGGGCCCAGCGGAGCAGTGCTTGAGATGAAGGGCCCAACGGAGCAGTGCTTGAGATGAAGGGCCCAGCGCAGCGGTGCTTGAGACAGCAGTGCCCAGCGGAGCGGTGCTTGAGATGAAGGGCCCAGCGGAGCAGTGCTTGAGATGAAGGGCCCAGTTCAGCGGTGCTTGAGACGGCGGTGCCCAGCGCAGCGGTGCTTGAGACGGCGGTGCCCAGTTCAGCAGTGCTTGAGACGGCGGTGCCCAGCGGAGCGGTGCTTGAGATGAAGGGCCCAGCGGAGCAGTGCTTGAGATGAAGGGCCCAGTTCAGCGGTGCTTGAGATGGCAGTGCCCAGCGCAGCGGTGCTTGAGACGGCGGTGCCCAGCGGAGCGGTGCTTGAGATGAAGGGCCCAGTGGAGCAGTGCTTGAGATGAAGGGCCCCGCGGAGCAGTGCTTGAGATGAAGGGCCCAGTTCAGCGGTGCTTGAGACGGCGGTGCCCAGCGCAGCGGTGCTTGAGACGGCGGTGCCCAGTTCAGCGGTGCTTGAGACGGCGGTGCCCAGTTCAGCGGTGCTAGAGACGGCGGTGCCCAGCGGAGCGGTGCTTGAGATGAAGGGCCCAGCGGAGCAGTGCTTGAGATGAAGGGCCCAGCGGAGCAGTGCTTGAGATGAAGGGCCCAGTTCAGCGGTGCTTGAGACGGCGATGCCCAGCGCAGCGGTGCTTGAGACGGCGGTGCCCAGTTCAGCGGTGCTTGAGACGGCGGTGCCCAGCGGAGCGGTGCTTGAGATGAAGGGCCCAGCGGAGCAGTGCTTGAGATGAAGGGCCCAGCGGAGCAGTGCTTGAGATGAAGGGCCCAGTGCAGCGGTGCTTGAGACGGCAGTGCCCAGCGGAGCGGTGCTTGACATGAAGGGCCCAGCGGAGCAGTACTCGAGATGAAGGGCCCAGTTCAGCGGTGCTTGAGACGGCGGTGCCCAGCGCAGTGGTGCTTGAGACGGCGGTGCCCAGTTCAGCGGTGCTTGAGACGGCGGTGCCCAGCGGAGCGGTGCTTGAGATGAAGGGCCCAGCGGAGCAGTGCTTGAGATGAAGGGCCCAGCGGAGCAGTGCTTGAGATGAAGGGCCCAGTTCAGCGGTGCTTGAGACGGCGGTGCCCAGCGCAGCGGTGCTTGAGACAGCGGTGCCCAGTTCAGCGGTGCTTGAGACGGCGGTGCCCAGCAGAGCGGTGCTTGAGATGAAGGGCACAGCAGAGCAGTGCTTGAGATGAAGGGCCCAGCGGAGCAGTGCTTGAGATGAAGGGCCCAGCGCAGCGGTGCTTGAGAAGGCAGTGCCCAGCGGAGCGGTGCTTGAGATGAAGGGCCCAGCGGAGCAGTGCTTGAGATGAAGGGCCCAGTTCAGCGGTGCTTGAGACGGCGGTGCCCAGCGCAGCGGTGCTTGAGACGTCGGTGCCCAGTTCAGCGGTGCTTGAGACGGCGGTGCCCAGCGGAGCGGTGCTTGAGATGAAGGGCCCAGCGGAGCAGTGCTTGAGATGAAGGGCCCAACGGAGCAGTGCTTGAGATGAAGGTCCCAGCGCAGCGGTGCTTGAGACGGCAGTGCCCAGCGGAGCGGTGCTTGAGATGAAGGGCCCAGTGGAGCAGTGCTTGAGATGAAGGGCCCAGTTCAGCGGTGCTTGAGACGGCGGTGCCCAGCGCAGCGGTGCTTGAGACGGCGGTGCCCAGTTCAGCAGTGCTTGAGACGGCGGTGCCCAGCGGAGCGGTGCTTGAGATGAAGGGCCCAGCGGAGCAGTGCTTGAGATGAAGGGCCCAGTTCAGCGGTGCTTGAGACGGCGGTGCCCAGCGCAGCGGTGCTTGAGACGGCGGTGCCCAGCGGAGCGGTGCTTGAGATGAAGGGCCCAGTGGAGCAGTGCTTGAGATGAAGGGCCCCGCGGAGCAGTGCTTGAGATGAAGGGCCCAGTTCAGCGGTGCTTGAGACGGCGGTGCCCAGCGCAGCGGTGCTTGAGACGGCGGTGCCCAGTTCAGCGGTGCTTGAGACGGCGGTGCCCAGTTCAGCGGTGCTAGAGACGGCGGTGCCCAGCGGAGCGGTGCTTGAGATGAAGGGCCCAGCGGAGCAGTGCTTGAGATGAAGGGCCCAGCGGAGCAGTGCTTGAGATGAAGGGCCCAGTTCAGCGGTGCTTGAGACGGCGGTGCCCAGCGCAGCGGTGCTTGAGACGGCGGTGCCCAGTTCAGCGGTGCTTGAGACGGCGGTGCCCAGCGGAGCGGTGCTTGAGATGAAGGGCCCAGCGGAGCAGTGCTTGAGATGAAGGGCCCAGCGGAGCAGTGCTTCAGATGAAGGGCCCAGTGCAGCGGTGCTTGAGACGGCAGTGCCCAGCGGAGCGGTGCTTGACATGAAGGGCCCAGCGGAGCAGTACTCGAGATGAAGGGCCCAGTTCAGCGGTGCTTGAGACGGCAGTGCCCAGCGCAGTGGTGCTTGAGACGGCGGTGCCCAGTTCAGCAGTGCTTGAGACGGCGGTGCCCAGCGGAGCAGTGCTTGAGATGAAGGGCCCAGCGGAGCAGTGCTTGAGATGAAGGGCCCAGCGGAGCAGTGCTTGAGATGAAGGGCCCAGTTCAGCGGTGCTTGAGACGGCGGTGCCCAGCGCAGCGGTGCTTGAGACGGCGGTGCCCAGTTCATCGGTGCTTGAGACGGCGGTGCCCAGCGGAGCGGTGCTTGAGATGAAGGGCCCAGCGGAGCAGTGCTTGAGATGAAGGGCCCAGTGCAGCGGTGTTTGAGACGGCGGTGCCCAGCGGAGCGGTGCTTGAGACGGCGGTGCCCAGTTCAGCGGTGCTTCGGATGACTGCCCAGTTCAGCGGATCCGCCCATGGCGTGGAGGTCATTCGCCACCTGACCTGTGGCTGGCTGCGCCTTCCTGCCTACCTGGGATGGGCCTGGTGGGGCCTTCCTGGCCTGCAGTACCGGGCCTGTTGGTGTCCTCCTGCCCACCTGGGATGGGGCATGCGGGGCCCTCCTGCACAGCTAGGCTGCTGGCGGTCTTGTCGGGTGTGCTGCCCTTCCCAGCTTTCCCTTTTTGCCTGTGGCCCTTCCCCACCTTTGGCGGTGTGCCAGCTGGCACCACACTCCCTGCCGTAGCCATGGTAGGGATTTTGGTTCCAGGTGTTGCAGGCCTCTTGCACCGGCCACTCACAATCTTCGCATGTTTTTGCGGGGGTGGGCTGGCCGTGCCTTGGCTCCCAACTGAACTGGCTGACCTTGAGGGTGGGGGACTCCACAGTCCATGGCAGACTGTCTTCACAGGGCCCGCTTTTGTGGTGGCTGAGGTGCTGACTGGAGTCCTATTAGATGGACGGGGTGGGGGAGTTGTTGGAAAGAGGTCAAGTTTTGATAGGAAAATAAGTTTAGAAAGAGAGGGACGGGTTGGTGTAGTAGGTATGGGAGTGGAGGAAGAGGTTGTGGTTGTAGAAGTTTGAAGTCTGCTGTCTTTGGGTGCAGGTGCTTGGGCTGGAGGCTGTCGTGAGGTGGATGGCTGTTGGGTGGGTGGCTGCCTGCGTTTGTGTAGCTTGGAAGAGGGGGTGACAGACACACTGGGAGAGGACACAGGGGACGTGTGAATGGTAGTGGGGGTGGTGACTGCACGTGTGCGGGGGGTTCTGGTGTGTGTGCTGGTGATGGACGTAGTGGCTGAAGATGTTGTGCATGAAGGTGTGAGTGGAGACGTGACAGGGAGGGAGGAGGGAGACGAGGAGGAGGGGGACACAGTGGAGGCAGTGGGTGTTGGTATGTCTGCATGAGGATGTTGCTTGTGTGAATGCTTGTGTGATGTGTGGTGCTTATGTCTGTCTGAGCTTCCCTTGGGTGTTGAGGTGTGTGCAGGCTGGTCTGATGGTGTGTCTGGGATAGGCAGAGGTACAGGGGATTGGGTATGGGTGGAGGAAGTTGGAGGGGGGAGGCTAGAGACAGGGACAATGCTGCCATCAGTGCTGAGGCCAGAGTGTTGAAAGATCACTGATGGGCAGCCTGACCAGAATGAATGCCCTCCAGGTATGCATTACTCTGGTGCACCTCCCTTTCTACACCCTGGATGGCATTCAAAAGGGTAGACTGCCCAACAATGAGCGTCCTCAGGAGGTCAATGGCCTCCTCACTGAGGGCAGCAGGGGTGGCTGGGGCAGGGCCTGAGGTGCCTGGGATGAAGGAGATGCCCACCTTCCTGGGTGAGCGGGCACAGGGCAAACGTTGAGGGGCTGCTGGGAGGGCGGTGCTGGTGCGCTGGGTGGCGGCTGTACCTGTTGGTGCGGGGGGCACGGATGTTGCCGCCACCACAAGGGAGCTCCCTTCAGAGGACGAGTCGCTGTCACTGACATCCGCACGAGTCCCCGCTGTGGAGCTCCCCTCGCCCTCCGTCTCACTGGTGAATTCCAATTCTGTTGCATGGCCCGCCATGGCCATGTGAGATGCAGCTCCCTCATGCTCCGATGCCTCTTCTCCTCCGCCTGATGATGCTAATGCACAAATGAACAGGAAGACAACAAAAAAGGGGGGTGGGGAAAAATAAAGAAATGTTGAGTGCATGCATTGGCGACACCGTTGGCGGACAGGACAGACACAGAAGCTCCCTGCACTACGCCGCGCACTTGGGGTCGACTACGCAATCCGTGGGACATGGCCTACAAGCCTATGGGCGACCTCTGCTCACATACATGACACAGGGCAATGAATAGCTGTACTTGGCACCCTACAGAGGTGGGGGGCGGGGGCACAGGGCCATGCCTTACGGAGGGGCCTAGCCTACAGATATCGCCCTGGCCTAGGGATACCCACAGACCTCCTCCCCCACCCAGACCCCTCCACTGCGCGCAAAGTCACCAGGATTTGAGTGTACTCACCCCCTTGTGTCTGCTGTGATGTCCTCACGCGCCCATCCAAATCGGGGTAGGCCACCGCCAGGATCCGGGACATCAGGGGGGTCAAAGTACGACGGGCACCCCTCCCACGTTGGGAGGCCATCCCCAGCTGAGCCTCCGCCGTCTTCCTGCTCCAGCGTCGGATGTCCTCCCATCTCTTCCGGCAGTGGGTGCCCCGTCTCTGGTGGACCCCCAGGGTCCGGACGTCCTTGGCGATGGCACGCCAAATATCGATTTTCTGGTGGGCGCTGACCTATGTGACATGTACAGGGAGAGAAGAAGAATCATCACCTTCTGCATGCTCGATGTGAGTGGCCCCCCCATCCCCACCCTTGCCATGTGGCACATGCTCTCATCTGTCGTCTGATGCATGCCTCAATCGCTCCCCTCCCCACCTTCTTTCATCCACCCCACTCAACACAGGCATTGGCCACAAAGCATGGTCTCAGTGTACTTACCTGTTGCTCTGGAGAACCGTAGAATAGCGCATACTGGGGGAGGACCCCATCCACGAGTTTCTCCAACTCCTGAGTAGTGAAGGCAGGGGCCCTTTCCCCAGTCGCTTGAGCCATTGTCTCTTCCAGACCGTGGTCACAGCAGCACTTTCAGTGTAGGTCCTCTCCTGTTGAAGATCAGGTATTGAGTGATTAAGCAGATAGAAAATGGCGGTCACGCCCGCGGCGGTGCGTACCGCGGTGGTGCGTACCGCGACCACCGGCGCACATCGTCATTGGCTCCTGAGACCCATAGGGTTCAATGTTAACAAATGCTGCTTTGCGCCGCGGTCTTCGACCGCCTACCGCCACGGTGTGCCACACCAGCGCATTGACCTCACATCCCATTGTCGCACTTCACTGGTCAGGCAGCCGCCATTTCAAGGGCCCACATGCCTTATTTTCTACTGCGTCACACATACCTAGGCCTTGCATCGACACTCATACAAGCCATTCAATGCATTGGGAATCGTGTTATGTGCAAGCTGTGGTTACGTACCTGTGGGTAGATTGACTCTGTGCTCGCTGTTGTCCTTCATAGGCAGCATCCACTGGGACATGCGAGGAGATGGAGAAATCTTCCTGTGTAAAGACCGCTGGTGGACCTGTCGACAATGGAGGAAAGACATGTCATACTGACATACAGGCTTGACCGAGACTATACAGGAACTGTGTGCCCAGCTGGAGCCAGACCTGATGTCACCAATCCGCCAACCCACAGGGATCCCCCCTCTAGTGCAGGTGCTGTCAGTACTCCATTTCCTAGCAAGTGGGTCATTTCAAACAACAGTGGCCATATCATCAGGGATGTCCCAGCCCATGTTTTCCAAGGTGTTGTCCAGAGTGTTGTCTGCCCTGCTCAAACACATGCGGAGCTACATCATCTACCCTGAGGTGGGGGATTTGGCTACAGTGAAGGCTGATTTCTATGCCCTTGGACATATACCCAACATCATTGGTGCCATTGATGGGACACATGTTGCTTTGGTCCCCCCCAGCAGGAGTGAACAGGTGTACAGGAACAGGAACAGTTATCATTCCATGAATGTCCAAATGGTGTGTTTGGCTGACCAGTACATCTCCCATGTTAATGCCAAGTTCCCTGGGTCAGTGCATGACGCGTACATCATGCGGAATAGCAGCATCCCGTATGTGATGGGTCAACTCCAGAGGCACCGTGTGTGGCTATTAGGAGACTCTGGTTACCCCAACCTGTCATGGCTACTGACCCCAGTGAGGAATCCCAGGACAAGGGCAGAGGAACGGTACAATGAGGCCCATGGGCGAACTAGGAGGGTGATCGAGCGGACCTTCGGCCTCCTGAAGGCCAGGTTTAGGTGCCTCCATATGACTGGTGGATTCCTAATGTACTCACCAAAGAAGGTGTGCCAGATTATCGTAGCCTGCTGTATGATTCACAACCTGGCTTTGCGACGCCAGGTGCCTTTTCTGCAGGAGGATGGTCAAGATGGTGGTGGTGTTGTAGCAGCTGTGGAGCATGTGGAGAGTGAAGAGGAGGAAGGCGAAGAGGACGACATAGAGAACAGGAACACAGTAATGCAGCAGTATTTTCAATGACACACAGGTAAGAATCCACAATGGCATTTTACATATACTTAACCCATACTACCTCTCTACTGTCTGACCTTTTCCCCCAGTGTATGGTAACTGAGTTGTGACTTTACCTTCCGATTTCAGAGATGTGGGCCCCACTGCGTGACATCTGCTTTAATTCCCCATGGACTACAGCTGTGTGACATTGGTATGTTGGCATCACAATGTGAATATGCCATTTGGCACGGTAATGTCTAATACATTTGTACAAAATCTCAGCCAGACTCCAGATTGTTTTATGCAATAAGTGTGTTTATTACAGTGCTCAAAATTGGTGGGTGGTTGCAAATCGTTGAGGTGTGATGGTGGAGGATTGTCCATGGCAGAGTCCAGACTATCAGTATCACAGGTGCATTGTCCAGATGCCTGTGGAAAGTGGAGCAGGGGCAGTGTAAGGTTGGACAGGGTGTCAATGTGGGACAGTGGGATGACAATCAGGTAGGTATCCTTTCCTGGCTGGGGTCTTGGCATCTTACTCTGTCTTCTTCCTGGATCTCAGGGCCCGCTTGCGGGGTGGTTCTCCTTCTGCAGGGGGTGGGGTTCTGGTGGCCTGTTGGTCTTGTGTCGGGGCCTCCTGTCCACTTGCGCCGGCGGAGGTGGTAGGCAGTTCTTGGTCCATGCTAGTGTCAGGGGCCCTTTGTGGTGCAACAGTGTCCCGCAATGTGGTGACTACCTGATTCAGAGCCACTACGATGGTGCCCATGGCAGAACTGATGTTTCTTAGTTCTTCCCTGAACCCCATATACTGTTGCTCCTGCAGAAGCTGGATCTCCTGAAACCTGGCCAGGACCGTGGCCATCGTCTCCTGGGAGTGGTGGTATGCTCCCATGATGTTGGAGAGGGCCTCGTGGAGAGTGGGTTCCCTGGGCCTGTCCCCCCCCTGTCGCACAGCAGCCCTCCCAGTTCCCCTGTTTCCCTGGGCCTCTCTCCCCTGGACCGTGTGCCCACTACCACTGGCCCCAGGGCCCTGTTGTTGTTGGAGTGGTGGGTTAACCTGGGTGCCCTGTGGTGGTGGACACACCGCTGATTGACGTGTCCTGGGGACAGAGATATGGGCCCGCTGTGTGGGTGCTGTGCTGGTGTTCCCAGAGGGGGGAAGGTCTGCTGTGGCCTGTGGCTGTCTGAGGGGAACCGACTGTCCAGAGGTCCCCGATGGGCCGGGCTGGTCATCTAGATCCAGGGAGACAGAGCTGCTGTCATCACTGGGGGTGGAGTGGACATTTGTGGACCCTCCTGCATGGTGACGTGGCATTCGGGTCCTGAAGGGGTATAAAAGTATGGTTATTGCTTCTGTGTGTGCCTTGGCGTGCAATGGGTGGGTGCCCGTGTACCCCTGTGCTTGCATTCCTGTGTGGGGGCTTTTGTGACGGTGGTTTGCCCGGGGGGGATGGGTATGTGCAGTGGGCATGCTTAGGTGATGGGTGTCCATGCTTTGTGGTCGCATGCAGGGCTCGGTGTTGGGATGGGTGGGTTGTGAGGGTGAGACATTTGCAAGGAGTAGGTGTGATGGGGGTGGGGCTGAGGGTGGGGGTATGAGTTGGCATGCTGGTGGGGTGGGGGGGATGAAGTAGTTAAGATTTGACGTACCAGAGTCCATTCCTCCGCCTACTCCTGCGAGGCCCTCAGGATGCAGGATCACCAAGACCTGCTCCTCCCATGTTGTAAATTCTGGGGGAGGTGGTGGGGGTCCGCCGCCAGTCCGCTGCACCGTGATGTTGTGCCTGGATACCATGGAACGCACCTTCCCCCGTAGGTCGTTCCACCGCTTCCTGATGTCGTCCCTATTTTTTGGATGCTGTCCCACAGCATTGACCCTGTCCACTATTCTGCTCCATAGCTCCATCTTCCTGGCAATGGTGGTGTGCTGCACCTGTGTCGCGAAGAGCTGTGGCTCTACCCGTACAATTTCCTCCACCATGACCCTGAGTTCAGCCTCAGAAAACCTGGGGTGTCTTTGCGGTGCCATGGGGTGGTTTGGGTGATGTGTGGGGTGGATTGTGTGGTGCTAAGTGTGGTGATGTGTATTGGTGTGTAGTTTGAAGTGCGTGGTAATAATGCTGGGTGACAGTGAATTGCGTGTCAGGGTGTTCGGGTCTCTTATCTCTGTGCGTGTTAACGAATCTCCTGGAGTGGGGGTCTGTGGGTGATGTGGGTGTGTGTTTTATATTGTGTTGGGTGTGGGGGAGTGTTGTTTGTATGTGTATCAGGTGTGTGTATTTTGAATTGTCCAATGTGGCTGTGTTTTGTATATGTGTGTGTATTTTGAGCGCGGCAGTGTGTACCGCCAATGGAATACCGCGTTTGAAAGACCGCCGCGTGGATTCGTGTGTCGTGATAGTGTGGGCGTATTTCTGTTGGCGTGACGGTGGAGGTCTGGTCATTGCCAGTTTCTCGCTGGCCTTTGGTGTGGCGGACTTTTGTGGATGTCTGTATTTTGGCGGTTTGCCTGTTGTGGGTCAGAATGACCGTGGCGGTTTACCGCGGCCACGGCGGTGTTATGGCGGTGTTCTGCGCTGCGGTAAGCGCCTTTTACCGCCGAGGTTGGAATGACCACCTGTGTGTCCCTTGCAATCAGTAGGAATATGAATGGTAAAATGTAGTGAGTTTATGAGTGAACCAAGATTTTGTGGAAATGCAGTAACTCTCTATTTGATAGCACAATGTTTTGGATCAGTAAGTGAACACATATTCTTTGTTTATAACTGTACCCATTGAGTTACAGCCTGTATCTGTTCAAAATTGTAATTGCATACTACTACCATGGCCTTAATTATGAATGCCTCGTCATTTAGGGATCCCAGTCCAAATCTCTGTTGTAAAGGGGCCACAATTAGAAGAAGTATAGCGTGTACCACACCTGGTACTTTCCAGGTACAAAAAAGTCTGCAGTCTCAGAGGTTTCCCTTTTGACATGTTGAAAAGGCCTGGTGGATATCGGAACATGCAGATTCAGGTGTACAAAGCTCCAAAATCTATGTTATTCTGCACTGTGACTGCAAAATGTGTAATAGGTGCTTTGTATTTCAGTTAAAATATATTCTGATCCCTGCAGTACACAAACACCCTTGAAGGCATTCACAAGCTAGTCCATAGTATCACTTCCTAGTTTACCCTGCATTGATGATCATTTAGTGATTGTACATGGTACAGTGATTGTATACTCTTAATGCCCTATACCACTTAATAATTAGCCACTGTACTTTAGTAACATATCTTTATGTATTTTTGATGTACAATTAAAGTGCATATTCCAAAAATTAAAACTCACAACTATAGTGGTACATGCACATATTTAGTGTAACCGTGGCAACTAGTTTGACCACCTCACATCCTTTGTGTAAACCTTGACTTGACATCCACTGCTTCCTTGAGAGACATCTATGCTTGGCAGGGGAAGACTTTCCTTTGTTTTAGGGGGAGATGGTTGCCAGCTCAAGCACAACTAGAGGTTCTTGGCAGAGCCTTCGCTGGAGAAGAAGAATCATGACTGATTTGTGTATGGCCGGGTCCAAACTGAGGTGGCATGGTGAACAAAAGAATAATGGGTTGGAGAGCTACCCCGAGCTATTGCCAGTTGTTTTACTTATTGCAAGCAGCCTCCCAAAACTTTGTGTGTTTGATGTTTTTATGAGGCATTGGCCAAAAATGGTATAAATGATTATGATTAAATTAAAAATGGAAACTGCTCTGCTGTCAATGCGACCATACTTAGCCCTACCACTTCAGTGCTCAGAGCTTGCAGCTTATATCCGGATGTATGCATATTTTCCTTTTGCTTATAATATAATTTACAGTCCTAAAGCATACAGTGAAAAAAAAAGAAGCAGTCTCTAGGCAGGGGTACTCTTGCCTTTATTTTCAAAGTTGTGTTGGCTCACCAATCAAAAAGATTAGCTGGCTGGTAAAACTGTAAGTTTGAAGATAGGTATATGTCTGTAAAATGTCCAAGTTTTATAGTGTCATAACTCTGCTCACAGGAAAGCTTGAGTGGCATCTGAAGTAGGTGACTGCCCAACTATTGAACAGTGTGGTGTGTCAAGATATTCCGTTCACTGACTTGCCATGAAAGCTCGGCGATATTGAAAATCACCAATGTCTGAACAATGTAAGAAAGAGATTTAAGGGATACAACGAGTTCATAATATCATGACCATACGTACTTTATCATTCAGCTTTTTCAAAAGGCCGTGATATGTCAGACGGGACTTTTTTTGTAATTTAGTTCGAATTTTGATTCCCTTTTTGCATGATGAGCAATCCACTGTCTCTACCACACGATATTTTGATTCACATTGCAGTCGCGGATCTCTGTGCGCTGAAGGGACGGGCGGCGTGCGAGAGGGGAAATAAACAAAATATAACAACTTACCTGCCTTGCCCCGATGTGCTGATCCTTCTTGCTGGTCACTGGAGGCAGGCTCAGGCTCCCAGCCTGCCTTGCGGCCAATCCTGATTCTTCTCAGAGGAGCTTTAGGATTGCTTGGGAGCCTGTGCCTGCTTTCTCCAGCCTGGCAACACAGTGCCGTACTGGAGAGAGCCTACTGCGCATGAGTGGCCAGCCTAAGATGGCTGGCCAAACATACATGTGAACTGAGGGAAGTGCTTTGCACTCCTGCTCAGTGCTCATCACAGCCCGTGGCCCCACACCTTTATAAGAAAACGAAAATAAACAAAGTTTATTATCGTTGTCTTGTAAAGGTTTTCTAACTGCTGCTGCTGGCGGGGGTGGGTTAGGGGAGAGCTCCTCCGCCACTGTCACATTGGTCATTTTCATCTTACGGAGATGCTCTGAGTGAACAGGTCTGTCTGAAATTGCAAAACCTGATTACATTTCATTTGTGCCCTCTCATCCAAAGACGTTGTAAGGTCTGGGCAATGAGGGAATTGCCCAGGTCCCCCACCTTCCAGAGGCTCCATGCAAAGGAACCTTCCCTATTTGTACCTCTATTCACTTTCAAATCCTCTCTCCCCCTCTATCTGCATTTACCTTTGACTATGTCTTTCTAGGTGAGAATTTGATAAATAATCAGTCCACTGCTAGCAGTGAGCACCATGATGATCTTAATGAGTCAGCCAATTCAAAAATCTTGAAAGGTTACTATACCTAATACCTAAATACCTAAACATGATTAAAGTTAAGGAGCTGCTGGACATTGGTAGAAGGATCAAAGTCAACATGGGACAGAAACCAGTGACATAGAGAAAGCAAGGCTTTATACCAAGCGGTTGTGCAATGTTGCTGTCCTTAGTCTCTGTGTCAATCCCCTTTCTCCCTTCATGTTGGCACTGATATATTGGCTCTCCGTCAATTCTGTAGTGTCACCTGTTTATTTAAAGATACTCTTTAATGGGTCTTCACAGTTTAAATGTTGATTGTTGTATGAAGTTCATATTATGATATCAATGATCAGAGACTGGGTGTTTGGCGGCAGGATTAGGCTATCAATAAAGAGCTATACTGGGGTGATTTCCCTACTCTGAGGGTCGAGGGGTGTTGGATGTCATTCATCTGGGGGCATGGAGGGTTTGCAGTAAAAATGGGAACGTGGAAAATATATGGTCTTGTCTTCGCCAGGGCCTACCACTAGCAATAGTGGATATTAGAGTGGATAGAAGAATGCAAATATTCATCTTATTGAGTCACTGAATTATGGATTACAACCTGAGGATTTAAAGGTGTTGAATAGGCTGAGAAAATGTCAGATAAGGGCAGAGGAGGAACTTATGTTGTCAGGGCGAATATTACTTTTTTACAAAAGACACATCTTGCACATAAGGACTATGCCCTGCCCCACTATTGCACAAATTACCTATGTTAGCAAGAAGATAACATTAGAGTTACAGAGAGAGGTATTAGAGTAGATGATCCATCTATATCTGATTCATCGGTTATGGACATTGCTATGATCGAGAAACTGTTTCTCATCTGCAGGGTGACCAATTGTTTTTACAATATCACAAAGCATAGAAAGTTACAAAATGTCAATAGAAACGTGATCCATTAGGCTGTCATAATTAGAGATTGTTTTTACAGTACAGCTATCTAGTAACCAAAAGGAAGGGGAGATATATCTGTTGTGATATCCATTACAGACAATGATGTATAGGTTTTAAAGAATGAAAGTATCCGAGTATAGTTAAATGAAGACCGCATGTGGTCAGGAAAACATCTAACCAACTATTTGGAAGATGTTTAGATGGATGGCTTGACTGCTATAGAGTCCTCATTTTGGACACTGCAAGCACTCTGTGTGAAATCAAAGAAGAAATTATGGGGGTCATTATGACCCCGGCGGTCAGTGTAATACTGGAGGTATTGCCGCCAACAGGCTGGTGGTACATACTTCCACTATTATGACATTGGCGGTTTGGCCAAAGCCAAACCGCCAAGTTAACACACCAACCGCCATGGCGGTAACAACCGGAGACGGCTGGAGACTACAGTCAGGTGATAGACACGAACACCAGCAGGAGATCAGGAAAGAATTGCAGTCCCTTAACACCACAATGGTATCCACAGCAGGGGTGCTGGGTGATATGGCCAACATCATGAGGGACTACTCATCACACCAGCAGGCCCCTTCCACTAGCCATTCAACTGAACAGCCTTCCACATCTGCTGTAGCTAGTGGACAGGTGGCCCTGCCAGAGGACCCACAGGCCACCAGCACCTCTCACCCTGCAGAAAGTGAACAACCCCACAAACGTTCCCTGCGACCAAGACAGATGCCAGAGACACTTGCTAAGAGCAAGACCACTGTCAGGAAATTAGACCCTCATGAATGTCCCCCTTGTGTCCCACTGTGTCACCTTGTCACCCTTGGAACTGCCATTGCTCCCCTTCCTATGGCCCCTTGGACACTGGACCAGTGCTGCAAACAGGCTGGACAAATACCCTGGACTTTCCTCTACCATCACCCCATTCCATTGCACTATTCCTTCTATACTTTTCACTTCAATAAACACCTTTGAACACAACTTGAGTGATAGTGCTTTATGTGAGAAAATGTACATTAATTTTAACTGTTTCATCTTGTGCAATTGTCCTGAACTTTGTGATTCCATACAAAAAATGGCCTATAGCTGTCTGTAGCTATCACATCAGTACACAGTTGTAACCACACCAACATCTACAAAATGGGAAGGCATGGGTGACAGTCAGTTGGGATGCTAAGGAAGTGACTGCCATCATGCTACAGCCACACAGAAATGATAAATAGTCTGACGAATTGTCAGTTCCACTGTCTTACCTGTGTGTCATTGCAAGTACTGCCGTATGACTGATATCCTGTTGTCCACATCCTTATCTTCTCCCTCCTCATCCTTACTGTCCTCAGGGTCCACTGCTGCCACAGGCGCATTTCCATCCTTCTTCTCCTGCAGATAGGGCACATGTTGTCTGATGGCCAGGTTGTGCAACATGCAGAATACAACTACTATCTGGCAGACCTTCCCAGTGGAGTAGCAGAGGGATCCACCTGTCATATGGAGGTATCTGAACCTGGCATTCAGGAGGCCAAAGGTCCTCTAAATTATTCTCCTGGTTCACCCAAGAGCATCATTATACCTATTCTCAGCCCCTGTCCTGGCATTCCTTAGAGGGGTCAAGAGCCACAACAGGTTTGGGTAGCCAGAGTCACCTGCAAGAAGTGAGGGACAAACATTAGCCTTGCACAATGGTATGGGGGATGACTCCTGAAGCCATACACTGACATGCATTAGGTGGGGACTCAGGCTCACCTATCAGCCACACCCTGTGCCTCTGTAGTTGTGCCATCACATGTGGGATGCTGCTATTCCTCAAGACGAGAGCGTCATGCACCAACCCAGGATACTTGGCAGTGACCTGGGAGATGTACTGATGAGCCAGGCACACCATTTGCACACAGATTGAGTGGAAACTCTTCTGATTCTTGAACACCTGTTCATTGTGCCGGGCGGACAAATGCTATATGTGTTCCATCAAAGGCCCCAAAAACATTTGGAATATGTTCCATTGCATAGAAACCAGCCTTCACATTGGCCAAATCATCCAATTGGGGGAAAGCGATGTAGCTGCACTTGTGTTTGAGCAGGGCAGCCAAAACCCTTGACAGCATTATTGAGAACATTGGCTGTGACATTCCTGCAGCCAAGCCCACTGTCACTTGGAAAGAGCCAGCTGCCAGGAAATGGAGTACCGATAGGACATGCACAAGAGGGGGAATCCCAGTGGGTTGACGGATATCAGATCAGGCTCCAATTGTGCACACAGCTCTGTGAATGTGGCCCGTTCCGTCTGTAGGTGAGTAAAATGTCCCTGTCCTCCAGTGCAGCCAAGTCCACAAGGGGTCTGCACACGGGGGCTTGCCTTCTCCTCCTATTCCTCCACAGTGGTGGGAACCTAAGAGACACAAGAGTGAGAATTGAGTGACAAACTGAACAATGGAACCACCACTTCAGTGTAAATTGAGCTTGTATGTAACTGAACTATATAAATGGCAATGTATGTACAATTGACAGCAATGACACAGTTTTCAATTTCAGAATGTTGACCTGCACCATAAAATGGCGACCGCCTGTCCTGTATGTAGGGACAGGTGGAAGTGATGTAACTCCGCTGGCGTTGGACATCATAACCAAAGGCGGTCTTGCACTGCCATGCTATTTCTCATTGGCTTACATGGGGCTCTATGGAGTACAGTGTCCAATGAGGATCAATGGCGGCAGTGACGGTATACACTGCCGCGGACGTGACCGCCATTTTCTGACTATAACCTCACTTGATTCCTGACTTTCCACAGGACAACACATCCACTGCGTGTGCTGCTGTGACCTGAGTCTGGAACCTGTCATGGCCCGTGTGACAGGGGAAAGGGCCCCAGCATTCACTTCAGAGGAGTCAGAACGCCTGGTGGATGGGGTCCTAACCCTGTATGGACAGCTGTATGGGCCTACAGACCAACAGGTGAGTACACCATGGGGACAATGCATGCAACAAGGTTGCATGAAGATGTGTGTGTGTTGGCAGTGTCTCATTTGGGTGGGGGGTATGGCTGGTGGTAGTGCAAGGCTCTGGGTGACGTGTGTGCTATTTGAGGGGAAATGGTATTTGTGGGGCATATAACTGACAGGCTGGATTATATGGTTAATGGTGTCCTCCTGTCTGTGTTTCCTCTGCAGGTCAGCGCCCATCGGAAGAAGGGATTGTGGTGTGCTCTTGCCAAGGACGTGTGGACCCTAGGGGTCTATAGCAGGTGGAGCACCTACAGCAGGAAACGTTGGGAGGACCTGAGACGCTGGGCCCGGAAGACCACGGAGACCCAGCTGGGAATTACCTTCCAATGAGGGAGGGGTGCCCATAGGAACCTGACTTCCCTTATGGCCCGCATACTGGCGGTGGCCTACCCAAAGCTGGATGGGCGCTTGAGGGCAGCACAGCAGCCACAAGGGGGTGAGTACAGTGTGTGTGACACCCATCTTTGTTACCTGGCATAGGATGCTGGTAGTGGGTTTCAGTAAGTGGATGCCCCTTCATGCCAGCTCGTACATTGCTGCGTGGTCAGGCTCAGGGTAAATGGGTGAATGGCAGAATCTCGGTAGCTAGCTAGGCGGCATCCCATGTCAGACTGGGCTTAGTAGGTCCCAGGAGGGGTGCAGATGGCGGTGGTTGGCTATTATCTTGCTGTGGTACCTAGCCAATGGAATGCCAGTGTGGTGCATGGTGCCCAATCTTGATCCATGTGTGTGATGGTAATGTGTCTGCCATCTGTGGTGTTGGTGCTGTAATTGACCCAGTGCTCCCTTTCTCTCTCCCTCCTATTTTCTTCTGTTATCCTGTCCATTTGTGCATTAGCATCATATGGCAGACGAGCAGGGGCACCGTGAGGGCGGGAGCTGCAGCTCACGAGACCCAGGAGGCAGAGTCCACGATGCCGAGGCAACCAGTGGGATGGAGGGTGAGGGGAGCACTATGACGGGGTCAGGAGGTGACAACACTGACTCTGATTCCTCCTCCAATGGGAGCTCCCTGGTGGTGGTGGACACCTCTTGAACCACCCCAGCAACAGGTACAGTCGCTACCCCCGTACCAGCACCTAGTTTGCCATGCATGATACCCACTCCAGAGACTGTGGCCTTTCACTCCCCTCCAGAGACTGTTGGGCAAGGAGCACCCTCCAGAACCAATGTGCATGTACCCAATCCAGAGACTGTGGCCTTTCACTCCCCTCCATAGGCTGTTGGGCAAGGAAACCCCTCCAGAACCAGTGGGCATGTTACCCACTCTGGAGACTGTGGCCTTTCACTCCCCTCCAGAGACAGTTGGGCAAGGAGCCTCCTCCAGAACCAGTGGGCACGTTACCCACTCCAGAGTCTGTGACCTTTCACTCCCCTTCTGCGACTGTTGGGCAAGGAGCCACCTCCAGAACCCAGTGGGCATGTTACCCACTCAAGCTGGGGTGCCCCCTCCCCCCTTCCCTCTGAGGTGCCTGCCCATTTCCAACATGATGCCTCTGAACAGTGGAGTCCGGAATTTCTCAGGAGTCAAGTTGGGCCTTGGACTATGCCCTGTGGCCATGTGGCCCTTTGGCACTTTGGACTGGCCATTGGCCCAATCTGGACATTGATGCCTGCATGTTCAGGTCATGATTCATTATGGTGGCTGTTGGCAGCAAATTACAGTGTTCGTACTTCTGAATTGTTATCCTTGCATTATTTGCTAGTGGGTCATGTGACAGTTGTTTTACTCTGCAGCTGGTTCTGTGTATGGCATGTGTGTGAATGGTGTGTGTTGTATGTGTCTCCTTTTCTTCCCTCCCTCCCTCTCCTGTGTACTAGGCAGCTGTACTCCACATCGTCATCTTCGTCAGCGTTGGTGTTCCAGGATGGCAATGGTGTGGTAGATCATCGGGAAGACTTGGAGTTCCGGTTCCATGGCGGCTGCGGAGTCCTCTGTGTCCCTGATGGTGAGTCTTTTGTTTTCTGTACTGTGTTTCCGCCAGGCTTTTGATAGCGTTGGTACTGCCCTGGAAATCCTGGTGGTTTGCTATGTCATAATATGGTGGGCGGTACCTACCTTGTCTTCCGCCTGGCTGTAGGTGGCTACCACAGTGGTCAATAGTGTTAACGACCTGGCGGTTGGTGTGGTACAATTGCTGTCTATAGCGGGTGGTACCGCCATGGTCATAATTTGGCAGTAATTACCGCCAGGCTGTTGCCGGTATTACCGCCACATTAACAGTCACCACCAATGTCATAATGACTACCAATGTTTTGTTCCATCAATAAATATGCATACTATTTCCCTCTGGATTTCTCCCAAATTAGTTAACACTTAATATTAAGTACAGATGGTCTGTTCCTTACATTGTGCTTAGCAAAGGTTACATTTTTGGGTAATTCTCGTACAACTATATTATGTTGAATACTGATCTCCCATTTTCAATAGGAACACATTTCAATTACAAACAAGCGTTTCAAATAGAGGCCTCCAAAGTGCTGTTCTTGATGTTCGATGACCCTGGGCTCTGTCTAACTGGACTTCTTCTACTCCTTCTGTAAACCTGGGGTTTAAAAAATGTTTTGCCTTCCAGACCTCCAGAGGACCAGGGCAAACAACCCCAGGGTAGCCAACCAAGGCATCAATCAAACAATCAATCAATAAGGGTTCTTATAAAGCATGCTTGCTCACCAGTGAGGGTCTCAGACCTTGGTAGGCTAAGAAATCCAGTTCCTCCAGCTTGAAGCATCTCCACAGTTGCAAATCTGATTCTGCAAACCCTCAGAGAGAAGGTACACACCCTTGTAGAAATCAGCGTTAGATACAGTCATAACCTTGCCCTGAAGAAAGATTACGAGCTTCAAAAGAAATTCTAAGTTCAAAGATAAAAATCTTGACAGGGTGAAGTGAGAGGACTTTCCTGGGCATCAAATTTGAACTTCTCCCACTCATAGCTTTTCCTACCAAAACCAAAGCCTTCAATTCCTATCCAACTATGTGAAGACTTTTTTGGATGCTGCCTGCTTCATTGTCCTCTGAAGCATTTTGACTTCCAGAAAAAAGGCTAAGGCTCAAGATGAAACCTCAAACTGGGTCAAATGTTTTTGATGTAGCTGACCCGTGCTCCATCGCAGTCAGCCTGAAATCACACCTCGGTCCAGGTCTACCAGGACTATTAATTACCATTGAATGTTTTTGCTTTATGGCCATATCTTTCATTGAATCTTTAAACAGTCATTTTCTGGTTCCCCTTATTAAATTTGTGTCATTTTAGGATCATTTTATTCACTACATTTTACTTGATTTTTATAAATTGGAGTCGTATTTTTATTATGTTGTGTTTCTGACTTTTCCACTGGTTTTATATTTTCTAAATGCTTTATACTTTTTTTCCGTGTTAAGCCTTCCTGCTCTCTGTCATAGCTACCTGTGGGTGACCTCAGATTTAAATTACAGAAACCTTTAACTGAACCTAACAAGATATTGGCTATATTACTGGGGGTGAAACTCAATCTCAGCAGCTTACAGACACATTTCTCACATAGATCTACTGTGTGAAGTTGTGCTTGGGTGCAGAGGTTCTAGTTGAATATTTTCTGAAAGGTTTGCAGACGTCATGTCATGTGTGTGCCTAATTAAGGAGGTTACATGAATGTAAAGATTAATGGAGCATGCAGAAACAAGGTTGATTTTCAACATGGCAGCAACGGAGAATAGGCTGATTTTCTTTAGCTAGACTTTCATTGGGCTAGTTCAAATGATGAACAGAATGCTGGTAATACAGATACTTTCTAGACATGGATCAGACATTCTGCAGTTACAGAAAACACAGTTATCAGGCTATAAATGTGATTTAATTGAGTGGCATGGATACAGGCCATTGGACCATGCTGGGTACACAACTTATTTCAGAGTTGTGGCAATAGTATTAGAGAAATCAATTGCCTTTGTCAAGACGAGGGAATGCAGGGCATTAGCAACATTGCTATACACTGTTGGAGGAACACATTAATAGAGAAAAAATTATAATAGTGGCAGAATACCTTCCACACTTGGGCTGCAGTGGGAAGAAGTAAATAAAGTAAGTGAACTAGTTTTGTAATGCCTGTCATGAAAACTCTTGGCTACCGCTGTTCCTATATATTAATTGTGGATTGACTGGGGTCAAGATGTGGGGAGTGAGCTTTCTCCAAAGGCTTCTAAACTGGATTTCAATTAATGCAGGAGCCTTAGGGCCTCATTATAACATTGGTGGTAAAAAACGCCTTCTGCAGCAGCGACGGCCGCCAAAAGACCATTGCCCTGGCTACCAGTCACCCGCCAAATTGTGACCGTAGCCGGAATTCCGCCAGAAGGATGGCCATGGCCATGGCGGCAGATGGCGGTAAAGTGGCGCTGCTGCAGCGCCACACCAGTAGACTGCCGCAGACCGTATCATGACACATGATATGGCCTGGCGGTGTTATGCTGGTGGATGCTGCTGCTGGCAGCAGCGCCCCGTCCTGTCACCCCCTGAAATCAGGTAAGTCGGGTGCTCCAACAGGGGATGGGGGTGGGGGGTGTTGTGTGTGGAGGTGTGGGGGTGAATGTTTGTGTGTGCGTGAATGTGGGTGTGTGTTTCGTGTTGTATGTGTGTGCATGTATGGATGTGTGAGTGCGTGTATGTTGTGTTTTGTGTGTGCTTGTATGTATGTCAGTGTGTGTGGATGTGTGTGTGAATGAATGTATGCATGCGTGGGTGAATGTGGGTATGAGTGTGTATGTGAGTGTGTATGATGTGCATGAAGGTGTGTGTATGTTGGGGGGGTGGGTTTGGCGTGGGAGGGAGTTGTAGGGAAAACCTGGGGAGTGGAGGGGCGGGGAAGACCCCTGTCAGTGACAGGTAAGGAATTCCTTGTCATTGATAGTGCCTACCTCCATGGTTTTCGTGGCAGTAAGGAAGCCATGAAAACCATGGCGGTAGGCGGGGTCATAATCCCGCAGGCAGGCTAGTGACGACCGCCTGGCTGGAGACTGAAGTCTCCAGCCCGGTGGCTGTTACTGTCATGGCGGACAGAGTGGTACAGTCATATTATGGAGAAAAGTACCATCAGCCTGTTGGCAGTACGTTTCTCTATTTTACCGCTGTTCACAGGTGTTGTAATGAGGGCCATAATCTTGTGAGAAAAGATGCATCATTCTAGATTCAGGCAATGTAATGGATGCAAGTGCTAGTGCAGTGTCGCAATGTACTTCTCTGAACAGGAGTCATATCTGCCTTTGCTCTTAATAGCAAGTATTCTGTGAACTAGGGGGAAAACCTCTTTAAACTCTTGTGAGTTGGAGGTACCCTTTCAATTGTGGATTTGGAGGTCTTGAACTTTTGTGAATAAGCTCTTATGTTTTGGTTGTGGATTTAATTCTGATAAAGTTTCTGTGGGAATATGAACACACTCCTTTTTGAGTAATTGAGGACACACATTCAGTGATGCAATGAAATTATAAATTGGATAGTTTAGACCAGGCAGAGAAAAGTGAAGAAACTAATTTGTCAGGAAACTATTATTGATGACTGTGCTATTGAATTATGAGCGGTTGTGGATTATGGTTTAAAGGGTTATTGAACAAACTGAGAAATATTTTAATTTGTGGATACAGGTGATATTTACAAAAATTGCTAGAAATCTGCATCTGTAGGATTTATGAATCAGATAAATATATTACGTTAATTTGTTTTTCTTTTTGGATTCTTGGATTGATAAATTACCATCAAGGGCACCTAAGGAAGTTGTCTTTACAGTAAGAAGCATTAAAAGATTATGAAGGTGTGCTTTAGTTACACACTACATTTCAAACACTTTTTAAATGAAAAGAGAATCTAAGAGAAAATATATTCAAACTACGTTTTTTTAATAAAAACTATTTGACAGATTGAATCAGTGAAATCAGGTTCATGATAGATTGCTCAGACCATTCAACTCCCTGTCATTATTTCTCTTTAAATCAATTTCCTCATTCCCACTTTTGGGATGGTAAAATCACAACATATATTCTGATCCACCTGATTTGGCAAGTACAAGGGTAAATTGCGTTTTTTCATCATGGGATAATTTTATCCCTGCAAGTTCCAAATATTTCAGATGTCTGGTGAGTGTTACAGTGCCTAGACAAGACACAACAGGGGTGGGAGATTATTTAATATAGTAATTGCTGATGAGTCAAAGGTAGAGATTCCAGCCATCTATTTAAACTGCTGCGTTCTGTGACATCTGAAAAGACCAACATGGGGACACCAACCAGTAGGCTTCTTATTCTGGGGCTCATCCCTGCTATGCTAGATTGGATTAATTCCTCATCCCTGGATTTATAACTCATGGCTTTAGATATGCAGACTATCTCATGAGGAATGTTTCAAACCACTCACCACCCGCCTAGACTCCACTAACCTGCTTTAGTCTTGTATCACTGGAGGAGTGACATTAATCCATCAATCCTCCTCTTCACTATTGCCCAACAACCTGACCAACAGTGTGTTGAACAAGCAAAGTAATTCCAAAACTTCGAATTTGTTACTTAATTTAACTGGCTTGTTTTTACATTGTTTTCTCAGTTTTCACTGATTTTCTCTAAATAAAAAGAATTACATTAATGAACCTTCTAAACATTAAGACGCCAAAGTCAAACATTACACTTCACCGATTAGTGATTTTGTAAAGTGTCTTTACTCACTAATTGACTTCAAGAGAAAAATCAACTGTTAGAATTAGAAGGGTTGAGTAATGCAATCCAAGTCTCTTCTTTAGTAGAGTTAAAACAAAGCAATTGTTGATAATTTACTTACTTGATTTTGTGTTCCGCAAATCAGGTCTGTCTAAGGGCTTGTCTGTGCAAGTCAAAAGTGTAGCTCCTTGGTATAAATACAAATAGTGAAACGGAAACATGCCTAATCCCCAATTGGCATTTTTAATTTTAAAGTAAGGCTATGGTATATAGTGCAAGATAGGACACCAAAGGTATAGAGAGCTAACTGTCATGTGAGGCCTGTAGCACTTCTGAAATCCACAAGAGAGATGAAAAAAACGTTGGTTCAGGCCTAACCTTGTAACCTGATGGCTGCAGCTTTTTAAACCTGCTGGCAAAAACTAAGGGGCATATTTAAGAAAAATTACGCTAATCCTTCAAAAGTGGCGTTATAACGTTTTGGGGCAGGTTGTTTGACGCAAAACGGGTTAGAGCCTTATTTACCCTCATTAGCGTGGGAAAAAAGCGCAAGCAAAAAGAAAACATTTGGCAAGATAAGATGGAGAATGGAGGCCAGGAGAGACCTCAGGGAGATCCCAATCATCCAAGTACCAGTCAGGAGGGTCCAGAAAAGTTCCAGGAGAAGGAGAAGAGGAAGTGGAAGTGTCGCTTTAGTGAGGAGGAGAAAGACATCTTGGTCAGAGAGGTGATGGAGCACCAACACCAGCTCTTCGTCACCTCCAAATTGCCAATTGGTAGGAGAAAGGCTATATGGCAGGCAATAGTAACTAAAGTCAACAGCGTGACAGAGGTGAAGAGGACTGTCACTGATTGCAAGACTGCAGACTGGAGGTGGAAGCCGTGTACCCCAGGAGAATCTGGCTAACTTAGTGGAGATGGTGACAGCGGTTATCCTAGCGGAGCTGGTCGCTGGAATCACAGGACAGGACAGCGCAGACTACCAAGGACCACCACAATCTCACAAATGGCAGAATGGGGAGGCACATAGAACACACTGAATGCATGCAAAAGGGTTGCATTGGGACAAATAGGGCCACAATCAAAAGGCCTCATCGCCACCAACCTTCACTTTTAGTGACGCTCTGGTGGCGCTATGCACTACCACATATACATTGCGTGGTGTAAAGCCACTTACTGTGTCTTAACACCACCTTGTAAATATGGCCCCTCACACACGCAGCACTTTGCCTGGAAGGGGCGTGCAGTGGCTGTGCCACAATAACACTCATTGCAGAACGTCTTGCCCCAGATCCATTACAACATGTTCACCAGAGGCTGTGACTAAAGTCAACACCAACCCAGGGTTAGTTTCAGGGTTAGTTTCAGCATGGAGCAACAAGGCAAAAGCCTACCCATCCTCCATATGTCCATGCCCTGCACATAGAAATGCCACCTTTCCATAATAGAATATTTATGTGCAGGAAGGGACACCTTCCTGCATATCAACAATCTAACCCCTCAACGCAGGCACACTTGGAGCAACGATGCCTGCATTGGTGCAGGGAGAACAAGTCTGAGCAGGGGCTGGGGGAAATGTAGGGGTGTGCCATCTTTCAGAAAACATGGCGCATCCCTGCGTTTCAATAGTGGTGCAGCGCAGTGCAACTATTAGAGCTGCTGCACCACATATGAAAAACTCAGGACCTCGCTGTGCAACATGTGGCATGCAGGCTGTACAGGGTGGCGCAACAACAACTCCCACAGACCTCCATGCGCCATTTCAGAATGGGCATAAAAAAAATTAAAGTGAACTCATTCAATATATGGGTCATGTCTCTGATCATCATTTGTGCTGCAGTACAAGTAACTCCAATTTCACCATGTAACAAGGTTGTCTGTGTTGTGTAAATGGATAGTATTGAGCATAAAGGGTCCCCTTAATGCGAAAGAACTTGCACAAGTGACATCACTGTTGCACTACGGGTACAATGTCACTAGCCCGTAAAGCAACTGTACCATCATACAAACTGTTGCCCATGTGGATCCCAGCTGCCCAATCCCTTGTGCCACTTTAACAAAGTCTCAAATTGTATGCATTGATCCACATTGTACATACTTACACCAACATATGCCTGTGGCAGATATGCTGTATGATAGGACATGTCCCTAATCTAGGGAGAGGTGACAATCTATAATTGTTGGACTGTGCCATACAAATAGCACATGTGTGGAGCTAGATAAAGGCAGATAACAAAGTAACAGAAGCAATGTTAGCAATGGACCCCCCTGTGCTTTTCTGCAGTAGTGCCATTATTCATGATGTCAATGCAGTAAAGCACCAAAAAAGTGACAACACTCATTACACCACAGTGGGAATGTCCACCAAGGTGAATTGGAAGGTAAATGACCTACTACCACGGTGTCAGTGGCTGGGGCAAGGGGCCTGCAAGGAATATGGTGGTGCAGAATCAATGCACAAAATACATTGAGAGGCTTCCCCATGTGTGATGCAAAGTGCAACACATTAATAAAAAGTACAACCTGGGGTCTGTAACATGTCACTGATTCTCCATTAGCAAGTAAAGGATGAGCCATGTCAACAGCCACTACAGTCAAAGACTGACATTTCACTATCTCATTGCAGAGGATTATAATTTACCTCCTGCTGACCTGCCTGTCCTGGATTTTACAGATAACAGGGATGACCAACTGTCAACCATGAATGAAGAGACTCTCCAGGGTGTCCTAGGTTCCATCCAGACACCAACTCCAGTTGCAGGGAGGACACACAGCATTGTAGGGTCTCCACATGAACCACCCAACTACCAACACACAGCACCATCCAGTTCTGCCACAGCCCTGGACTTGGAGGATCCAGACATCGCCTTTCAGAGGACAGTGGTAGGGGCCCAGCAGGAGCTGGCACAGCAGGTGCGGGTGGGGATGGAGCCCATGGCAGGCAGCCTTGAGGGAGAGCAGAGGTGCCTCAGTGCAAATAAGGACAACTCAGCTCTCATCAGAGGCACCCACTCCCCGCTACATGGACTCCAGCAGTCCCTGGCCGACATAGCTGCTGTCAAGAGGCAGAGGCTTCAACCATTGCCCTCCCAAAGTGGCGGCAGCAGGATGGGGGCAAAAGAAAATGCCCTGGAGTCCATACAGCAGGAAGTGGCCTCCCTCAGGGAAAACATGGCTGCCTACCACAGTGATGTAGCTGCGGTGTTGAAGAATCAGCAGTTCCTCCTTGCTGCAGTGATGCCTTATGTGTTCCCACAAATGGCAGCTGCCGGGACCTTAGATTCCACATCTCTAATCCCTGATGTGTGTGTGTGTGGCCCTCTCAACTTCCACAACAGCACCACCCATAGCCCAGGAGGCACCACACACATCAAAGGATGAAGATGTGGAAGGAATAACATTCACATGGACAACCACCCAGTAGCAGCAGTCTGTCACACATGGACAGTATCTCCTTTGTTCTGGGCTTTACATCATGCCAGTGTTGTGACAGCTTGATATGTGCCCTCTTCGCTCAACCACTGTTGATTTATCTGCTGTAGACTCTCATTACCTTGAATGCCACCTATTGTCAATTTGGACACCTCCTCACCAATGCACACTTCTCCTATCCATGTCTCATGACATGCCCCTCAACCTTGGACTCTGACTGTAGTACAAAAGGCTTTGGATCTCTCCTGGGGTCTGTGAACTGGACAATGTATTGTATTGGAAAATGCACTTGCTTATGTAAATAAATCTCCATGTTCACATGTATCATGTCAACGTTTACTGTGATCCATCAACTCAGCTCATGGTGTGAAGCTATGTCAATGAGAACAGAACCTAATTACATGTGTGCCTGACTATCAGACAAAAAGCCAAACACTAGGAGCCTAACATGAAAAAGGTGACTGATGGTGTTGTGGGCTACAATCAACTTACAGAGTCTTAAATAAATGAACTGAACAGTTATCCATGCAAGTTTATATATGGCATGCATGGATCATAACCAAGTGTCTGAAGTTTTCCCAGATGAGAGCACCAGTACAACTAATATGTGTGGGTCAGAAGAGGCAAATTTCATCACTGACGGGCAGCTGTCAGTGTGCCAGGATACTTACCCTAAAATGGCTAATGTAATATATGCCACACTTTTCGCCAATATTTCTGACAGACCTCAGCGATGACGGTTGAAATCCCATACTTACCTGTCCAATATTCTATATACAAACAAAATGTGAATGGCTGAACTGGGGAGGACACATTTTTTGAGTAGCTGATGTCATATGGCAGCCAATCTGACAGCTCCTCGGTCATAGTGGATGCACATGGTCATACCTTGTTAGAAATGGGGATGGCAAAAACAGAGTCGAGCACACAACAACCTGGGAAAAGAGGCAAAAAGTTAAGGGAGACCATGCCAAGGATGAAAAGTCTAACACGTGTCCCTCCCAGCTGAAAGTGGGGAGCAACTACCCAACCTCATTGGAGTTCTCATCACTAAGGTGGAAGAATCTGGACAGACCATCAGTGTTAGTGTGTTCTGTACCAGGGCGGTGTTCCACCATAAAGTCCATCCCCTGAAGGGAATTGGACCACCTCAACAGCTGCATTAACCATCTGAGGGGCCTGTGGTCAGTCTGAACCCGGAAGTGAGTCCCAAACAAGTAGGGTCTTAGCTTCTTCAGCACCCAGACCACAGCAAAAGCTTCATGTTCTATAGCACTCCACCTACGCTCCCTTGGAAGTAACCTCCGCTAATGAAGGCTACAGGTTGATCTAGGCCCTCTTCATTAAGCTGTGAGATTACTGCTCCAAAACCATGCTCTGAGGCGTCTGTTTGCACAAGAAACTCCTTGGAGTAGTCAGGTGCCTTCAGCACAGATGCTGTGCACATGGCATCCTTCAGGGCATCAAAAGTGGTCTGGTGAGCCTCTGTCCAGATCACCTTTTTTTGGGTTGCTTCTTAGAAGTCAACTCAGTCAAGGGGGTAACAATGGAACCATATCCCTTGACAAACCTCCTGTAGTAGCCAGTGAGACCTAAAAAGGCTCTCACCTCAGTCTGGGTTTTGGGAGGCTCCCAAGCCAGAATTATGTCGATTGTTGGCTGTAGGGGTGCCACCTGGCCAATCCCTACCTGGTGTCCCAAGTTCACCACAGAGCTCTGTCCTATTTGGCACTTGCTTGCCTCAATAGTGATGCATGCCTTCTGCAGGGTAGGTCGCTCCCCCTGCCGCTGCAGCTCCTCCAGCTCCTCCAGGTTCCTGAGTTCCTGAGACCCACCTCACAGTAAGTACCCCCCACCTCCCAGCCCCTCGCTCTGCCCCGCGCTACTCACCCTCTCTCCTGCTTCTTTTCTTCTTTTCTTCTTCTCTGTTCTTCCTCCTCGCTCCTCGTCTGTAATCTTCTTCTGTACTCTTCTTTTCCCCGTCTTCTCTCTTCTTCTCTCTTCTTCTGTGTGCTTCTCAGCCTCTCCTGTCGCCTCTCTTCTTCCTCATCTTCTTCTGTGGTCTTCTGCCCTCTGTTCTTCGTTTTCTGTATCTTCTTCTGTGTTCTTCTGTGTTCTTCCGGTCTTCCTTTCTTCTGTTCTTCTGTTCTTCTGTTCTTCTGTTCTTCTGTTCTTCCGGTCTTCTGGTCTTCTGTCTTCTATCTTCTGCCTTCGGCTCTTCTGCCTCCTCTGTCTTCTTCTCCCCGCGCCTGCCCTCCTGCTCCTGCCTCATCCCCCTCCCTCACTCGCATCCCCCTCTCTATCTCCCCTATCTAACCCGTTCACTATCTTCCTCCCTCACTCCTCCTATCTCTCTATCCCACTATCTAACTCCCTCACTCTCCACCTCCTCCTATCTTCCTATCTCTCTATTTCTCCATCTATCTATTTCTCTATCTATTGATTTCTCTATCTATCTATTTTCTCTATCCATTTTTCTATCTCTCCCCCCCTCCCGCCACCCCCTCTATTACCTATCTTCCTATCCTCTCACTCTACCTCTCACCCTCACCCACCTCTACAACCCCCCCTCCCCTATCTTCACAACCCTACTCCTATCTTTCTCCCTAATCTCCTAAACCTCCTAACACTCACCCTCCTCCACCCTTAAACCCCCCTCCCCCAGCTCTTCTCACTCTACCTGTCCCCCCCTCCCTCGCGCTTTCCCGCCGTGACCTCCTGCACGCCCCCGCCCCCCAGCTCCCATTCGCCCCCAGCTGACCCTTCCCCCCCCCTCCTACCTCATATGGCGGCCGCTGCGCGACAGTGGTAGCGACCCTTGACTCAAGGGTAGGTCGCTCCCCCTGCCGCTGCAGCTCCTCCAGCTCCTCCAGGTTCCTGAGTTCCTGAGACCCACCTCACAGTAAGTACCCCCCACCTCCCAGACCCTCGCTCTGCCCCGCGCTACTCACCCTCTCTCCTGCTCCTGCTTCTTTTCTTCTTTTCTTCTTCTCTGTTCTTCCTCCTCGCTCCTCGTCTGTAATCTTCTTCTGTACTCTTCTTTTCCCCGTCTTCTCTCTTCTTCTCTCTTCTTATGTGTGCTTCTCAGCCTCTCCTGTCGCCTCTCTTCTTCCTCATCTTCTTCTGTGGTCTTCTGCCCTCTGTTCTTCGTTTTCTGTATCTTCTTCTGTGTTCTTCTGTGTTCTTCTGTGTTCTTCCGGTCTTCCTTTCTTCTGTTCTTCTGTTCTTCTGTTCTTCTGTTCTTCCGGTCTTCTGGTCTTCTGTCTTCTGCCTTCGGCTCTTCTGCCTCCTCCGTCTTCTTCTCCCCGCGCCTGCCCTCCTGCTCCTGCCTGATCCCCCTCCCTCACTCGCATCCCCCTCTCTATCTCCCCTATCTAACCCGTTCACTATCTACCTCCCTCACTCCTCCTATCTCTCTATCTCTCTATCCCACTATCTAACTCCCTCACTCTCCACCTCCTCCTATCTTCCTATCTCTCTATCTATTTCTCCATCTATCTATTTCTCTATCTATCGATTTCTCTATCTATCTATTTTCTCTATCTATTTTTCTATCTCTCCCCCCCTCCCGCCACCCCCTCTATTACCTATCTTCCTATCCTCTCACTCTACCTCTCACCCTCACCCACCTCTACAACCCCCCCTCCCCTATCTTCACAACCCTACTCCTATCTTTCTCCCTAATCTCCTAAACCTCCTAACACTCACCCCCCTCCACCGTTAAACCCCCCTCCCCCAGCTCTTCTCACTCTACCTGTCCCCCCATCCCTCGCGCTTTCCCGCCGCGACCTCCTGCACGCCCCCGCCCCCCAGCTCCCATTCGCCCCCAGCTGACCCCTCCCCCCCTCCTACCTCAAATGGCGGCCGCTGCGCGACAGTGGTAGCGACCCTTGACCCAAGGGTAGGTCGCTCCCCCTGCCGCTGCAGCTCCTCCAGCTCCTCCAGGTTCCTGAGTTCCTGAGACCCACCTCACAGTAAGTACCCTCCACCTCCCAGCCCCTCGCTCTGCCCCGTGCTACTCACCCTCTCTCCTGCTCCTGCTTCTTTTCTTCTTTTCTTCTCTTTTCTTCCCCCTGCTCCTCGTCTGTAATCTTCTCCTGTACTCTTCTTTTCCCCATCTTCTCTCTTCTTCTCTCTTCTTCTTTGTGCTTCTCAGCCTCTCCTGTCGCCTCACTTCTTCCTCATCTTCTTCTGTGGTCTTCTGCCCTCTGTTCTTCGTTTTCTGTATCTTCTTCTGTGTTCTTCTGTGTTCTTCTGTGTTCTTCCGGTCTTCCTTTCTTCTGTTCTTCTGTTCTTCTGTTCTTCTGTTCTTCCTGTCTTCTGGTCTTCTGTCTTCTATCTTCTGCCTTCGGCTCTTCTGCCTCCTCCGTCTTCTTCTCCCCGCGCCTGCCCTCCTGCTCCTGCCTGATCCCCCTCCCTCACTCGCATCCCCCTCTCTATCTCCCCTATCTAACCCGTTCACTATCTACCTCCCTCACTCCTCCTATCTCTCTATCTCTCTATCCCACTATCTAACTCCCTCACTCTCCACCTCCTCCTATCTTCCTATCTCTCTATCTATTTCTCCATCTATCTATTTCTCTATCTATCGATTTCTCTATCTATCTATTTTCTCTATCTATTTTTCTATCTCTCCCCCCTCCCGCCACCCCCTCTATTACCTATCTTCCTATCCTCTCACTCTGCCTCTCACCCACCTCTACAACCCCCCCTCCCCTATCTTCACAACCCTACTCCTATCTTTCTCCCTAATCTCCTAAACCTCCTAACACTCACCACCCTCCACCCTTAAACCCCCCTTCCCAGCTCTTCTCACTCTACCTGTCCCCCCCTCCCTCGCGCTTTCCCGCCGCGACCTCCTGCACCCCCGCCCCCCAGCTCCCATTCGCCCCCAGCTGACCCCTCCCCCCCCTCCTACCTCATATGGCGGCCGCTGCGCGACAGTGGTAGCGACCCTTGACCCAAGGGTAGGTCGCTCCCCCTGCCGCTGCAGCTCCTCCAGCTCCTCCAGGTTCCTGAGTTCCTGAGACCCACCTCACAGTAAGTACCCCCCACCTCCCAGCCCCTCGCTCTGCCCCGCGCTACTCACCCTCTCTCCTGCTCCTGCTTCTTTTCTTCTTTTCTTCTTCTCTGTTCTTCCTCCTCGCTCCTCGTCTGTAATCTTCTTCTGTACTCTTCTTTTCCCCGTCTTCTCTCTTCTTCTCTCTTCTTCTGTGTGCTTCTCAGCCTCTCCTGTCGCCTCTCTTCTTCCTCATCTTCTTCTGTGGTCTTCTGCCCTCTGTTCTTCGTTTTCTGTATCTTCTTCTGTGTTCTTCTGTGTTCTTCTGTGTTCTTCCGGTCTTCCTTTCTTCTGTTCTTCTGTTCTTCAGTTCTTCCGGTCTTCTGGTCTTCTGTCTTCTATCTTCTGCCTTCGGCTCCTCTGCCTCCTCCGTCTTCTTCTGCCCGCGCCTGCCCTCCTGCTCCTGCCTCATCCCCCTCCCTCACTCGCATCCCCCTCTCTATCTCCCCTATCTAACCTGTTCACTATCTACCTCCCTCACTCCTCCTATATCTCTATCTCTCTATCCCACTATCTAACTCCCTCACTCTCCACCTCCTCCTATCTTCCTATCTCTCTATCTATTTCTCCATCTATCTATTTCTCTATCTATCGATTTCTCTATCTATCTATTTTCTCTATCTATTTTTCTATCTCTCCCCCCTCCCGCCACCCCCTCTATTACCTATCTTCCTATCCTCTCACTCTACCTCTCACCCACCTCTACAACCCCCCCTCCCCTATCTTCACAACCCTACTGCTATCTTTCTCCCTAATCTCCGAAACCTCCTAACACTCACCCCCCTCCACCCTTAAACCCCCCTCCCCCAGCTCTTCTCACTCTACCTGTCCCCCCCTCCCTCGCGCTTTCCCGCCGCGACCTCCTGCACGCCCCCGCCCCCCAGCTCCCATTCGCCCCCAGCTGACCCCTCCCCCCCCTCCTACCTCATATGGCGTCCGCTGCGCGACAGTGGTAGCGACCCTTGACCCAAGGGTAGGTCGCTCCCCCTGCCGCTGCAGCTCCTCCAGCTCCTCCAGGTTCCTGAGTTCCTGAGACCCACCTCACAGTAAGTACCCCCCACCTCCCAGCCCCTCGCACTGCCCCGCGCTACTCACCCTCTCTACTGCTTCTTTTCTTCTTTTCTTCTTCTCTGTTCTTCCTCCTCGCTCCTCGTCTGTAATCTTCTTCTGTACTCTTCTTTTCCCCGTCTTCTCTCTTCTTCTCTCTTCTTCTGTGTGCTTCTCAGCCTCTCCAGTCGCCTCTCTTCTTCCTCATCTTCTTCTGTGGTCTTCTGCCCTCTGTTCTTCGTTTTCTGTATCTTCTTCTGTGTTCTTCTGTGTTCTTCCGGTCTTCCTTTCTTCTGTTCTTCTGTTCTTCTGTTCTTCTGTTCTTCTGTTCTTCTGTTCTTCTGTTCTTCCGGTCTTCCGGTCTTCTGGTCTTCTGTCTTCTATCTTCTGCCTTCGGCTCTTCTGCCTCCTCCGTCTTCTTCTCCCCGCGCCTGCCCTCCTGCTCCTGCCTCATCCCCCTCCCTCACTCGCATCCCCCTCTCTATCTCCCCTATCTAACCCGTTCACTATCTACCTCCCTCACTCCTCCTATCTCTCTATCTCTCTATCCCACTATCTAACTCCCTCACTCTCCACCTCCTCCTATCTTCCTATCTCTCTATCTATTTCTCCATCTATCTATTTCTCTATCTATCGATTTCTCTATCTATCTATTTTCTCTATCTATTTTTCTATCTCTCCCCCCTCCCGCCACCCCCTCTATTACCTATCTTCCTATGCTCTCACTCTACCTCTCACCCTCACCCACCTCTACAACCCCCCCTCCCCTATCTTCACAACCCTACTCCTATCTTTCTCCCTAATCTCCTAAACCTCCTAACACTCACCCCCCTCCACCCTTAAACCCCCCTCCCCCAGCTCTTCTCACTCTACCTGTCCCCCCCTCCCTCGCGCTTTACCGCCGCGACCTCCTGCACGCCCCCGCCCCCCAGCTCCCATTCGCCCCCAGCTGACCCCTCCCCCCCTACCTCATATGGCGGCCGCTGCATGACTGTGCAGCGGGCGCACCAGAGGCAAGCCCGTCTGCGCCCGTCCGCGCCTGGCCCACGCCCAGCGCCACGACCCCTGGTCCCCAGCTCTCCCAAGCCCCGCTGATCCGCTACGACCCCATCACCCTCCACACCCTCAACCCAGGACGCTCCAACACCTGCTTCCAAGCTCACCCCAAAGGCACCTATGGACCCTTCGCCTGCAACTCCTGCAAACGCATCTTCCACCACGCAACTACCATGACCACAAGCCCACGCGCCATCAACCACCTCAAGTGCATCCTAGTCAACGCTCGCTCCGTCCACAAACACGCCGTTGAACTCTGGGATCTCCTGGACTCCACAGCACCGGACGTCGCCTTCATCACGGAGACCTGGATGAACGCCTCCTCTGCTCCAGACATCGCCACCGCCATCCCCGAAGGCTACAAGATCTCCAGGAAAGACCGCACCAACCAAGCAGGAGGAGGTATCGCCATCGTCTTCAAAGACTCCATCAGCGTCACCACCTCCACCGAAGACACCCCTCTCGCCGCTGAACACCTGCATTTTCAGATTCGCACCGACCCGACGACCACCCTCAGAGGATCCCTCCTCTACCGTCCTCCCGGACCACGCGCCCCTTTCAGCGACGCCATCGCCGACTTCATCTCCCCGCACGCCCTCGCCTCACCGGACTACATCCTCCTAGGCGACCTCAACTTCCATCTGGAACAAAAGAACGACCCCAACACCACCACCCTGCTCGACAACCTCGCCAACCTCGGCCTCAAACAACTGGTGAACACCGCCACCCACATCGCCGGTCACACGCTCGACCCTATCTTCTCCGCGAACAAACAGGTCTTCTTCAGCCACACCTCCGCCCTACACTGGACCGACCACAGCTGCGTCCACTTCACATTCCGACGCGAGACCCGCCACCTCCGCACTCAACCCATCCCTCGTCGACAGTGGAACAAGATCCCTGAAGAGCAACTCCTCTCAGCACTCGCCGCCAACCAACCCACCCTCACCACCGACCCCAACGACGCAGCCCTCAACCTCACAAACTGGATCTCCAACTGCGCAGACAACCTTGCTCCCCTCAAACGCACGCATCGACAGACCAACACCAAAAAACCTCTCTGGTTCTCTGACACCCTCAAAGAATCTAAGAAAACTTGTCGCGCCCTTGAGAAAGCCTGGCGCAAGGACCACACCGCTGACAACATGACCGCCCTCAAGAACGCTACCCGCGAACACCACCACCTGATCCGCGCTGCCAAAAGGAACTTTTTCACCGACAGACTGGACAAAAACAGCCACAACAGCAGAGAACTCTTCAGCATCGTCAAGGAGTTCTCCAACCCCAGCGCCAATGCCAACGCTGTCACGCCCTCACAGGATTTGTGCGAATCCCTCGCCACTTTCTTCCATCGCAAGATCAGCGACCTCCATGACAGGTTCGGACACCAGACCCAACCAAACACCACCGAACACGCATCCCCGGCCATCACCCTCAACAACTGGACCCACATCAACACGGAAGAAACCAAATCCATCATGAACTCTATCCACTCCGGCGCCCCTTCGGACCCCTGCCCGCACTTCATCTTTAACAAAGCCGACGACATCATCGCCCGCACCTCCAGACCGTCATCAACTCTTCTTTTTCTTCTGCTACCTTCCCCGAATGCTGGAAACATGCCGAAGTCAACGCTCTACTAAAGAAACCTACGGCTGACCCGAGCGACATGACAAACTTCCGCCCCATCTCTCTTCTACCTTTCCCAGCCAAAGTAATAGAGAAGACCGTCAACAAACAGCTGACCACCTTCCTGGAAGACAACAACCTTCTCGACCCCTCACAAACCGGATTCCGAACCAACCACAGCACTGAAACTGCCCTCATCTCAGTCACAGACGACATCCGAACCCTGATGGACAACGGTGAAACAGTCGCCCTCATTCTTCTCGACCTCTCGGCTGCCTTTGACACCGTCTGTCACCGCACCCTAATCACCCGCCTCCGCTCCACCGGGATCCAAGGCCAGGCCCTGGACTGGATCGCCTCCTTCCTCGCAAACCGTTCCCAAAGAGTTTACCTCCCTCCGTTTCGCTCAGAGCCCACCAAGATCATCTGCGGCGTACCTCAAGGCTCATCGCTCAGCCCGACACTCTTCAATGTCTACATGAGCCCCCTCGCCAACATCGTACGCAAGCACGACATCATCATCACCTCCTACGCCGACGACACCCAACTTATACTCTCCCTCACCAAGGACCCCGCCAGCGCCAAGACCAACCTACAAGAGGGTATGAAGGACGTTGCAGATTGGATGAGGCTCAGCCGCCTAAAGCTGAACTCTGAAAAAACGGAAGTCCTCATCCTCGGCAACACCCCGTCCGCCTGGGACGACTCCTGGTGGCCCACGGCCCTCGGCACCGCACCGACCCCCACAGACCACGCCCGCAACCTCGGCTTCATCTTGGACCCTCTTCTCACCATGACCAAGCAAGTCAACGCCGTGTCCTCCGCCTGCTTCCTCACCCTCCGCATGCTCCGCAAGATCTTCCGCCGGATCCCCGCCGACATCAGAAAAACCGTGACCCACGCCCTCATCACGAGCCGCCTGGACTACGGCAACACCCTCTATGCCGGGACCACAGCCAAACTCCAAAATCGCCTGCAACGCATTCAAAACGCCTCGGCCCGCCTCAGCCTCGACGTACCCCGCAGCAGCCACATCTCCGCACACCTGAGACACCTGCATTGGCTCCCAGTCAGCAAAAGGATCACCTTCCGACTTCTCACCCACGCACACAAAGCCCTCCACGACAAGGGACCGGAATACCTCAACAGACGCATCAGCTTCTACGTCCCCACCCGCCTCCTCCGCTCCTCTGGCCTCGCACTCGCTGCTGTCCCTCCATCCGCCGCTCCACGGCGGGTGGGAGATCTTTCTCCTTCCTGGCGGCCAAGACCTGGAACTCCCTCCCCACCAGCCTCAGGACCACCCAGGACCACTCCGCTTTCCGGAGACTCCTAAAGACCTGGCTGTTCGAGCAGCGATAACCCCCCCTTTTCCCCTAGCGCCTTGAGACCCGCACCGGTGAGTAGCGCGCTTTATAAATGTTAATGATTTGATTTGATTTGCAGGGCCTCCAACAGTCTGCAGAGGCGTTGCAGATGTTCCTTCCAGGAGGAAATAAAAACAGCAATGTCATCCAGGTAGGCAGAACTGAACTCATCCAGCCCAGCAAAACACCTGGTTGACCAACCTCTGAAAGGTGGCAGGGGCATTCTTCATCCCAAATGGCATCACTTTAAATTGAAAGTGCCCATCTGGGTAGAAAATGCAGACCTCTCCTTGGCCCCCTCAGTCAAGGCAATCTGCCAATACCCGGACGTTAAGTCAAATGTGCTGAGGTAGGTGGCCGCTCCCAACCGATCAATGAGCTCATCAGCTCAGGGGATGAGGTGTGTGTCAGTCTTGCTGACTGCATTGAGTCCCAGGTAGTCCACACAGAACCTGACCTCTGGAGTGGCACCAGGTGTAGCAGCCTTTGGGACCAATACCACTGGGCTGGACCAAGGACTGCTGGAAGGCTCAATAACCCCTCGGGTTAAACTTTTGGATACCTCATCCTTAATGCTAGCCCTGACCCTGTCAGTCACCCTGTAAACTTTCTGTTTGATGGGTGGACTGTCCCCAGTGTCCACATCATCTGTGCACAAGTGTGTGACCCCTGGGATCAGGGAAAACAGGGAGGCAAACTGTCCCAACACCTGGCAACAGTCCCTCTGCTGCTCTTCAGTCAGGGAGGGGGAGAGGGTCACTTCCTCCACAGACCCATCTTTTTCTCCTGCAGACAGGAGGTCAGGAAGAGGCTCACTTTCCTCCTCCACCCCATCATCTGTTGCAAGGCGCATAGACAGTTCAGTCTGCTCACAGTATGGTTTGAGGCAGTTAACATGAAGGACCCTTAAAGGGTTCCTGGGAGTCTGCAAGTCTACCAGGTAGGTGACTTCACTCTTGTGCTCCACCACCTCATAAGGCCCAGTCCACTTGTCCTGGAGCACCCTAGGCTCCACTGATGCCATTAGCCACACTTTTTGAACAGGTTGAAACTTGACCAGGGTGGCATTCTGGTCATACTGTCATTTCATATCCTCCTGGCTTGCTTCCAGGTTCTCCTGTGCAAGACTCCTGAAGTGGGCAGTCTGGTTTCTCAGAGCCAGCATGTAGCTAAATACATCCTGGGGGGGTTTACTAGGAGCTTTTTCCAAAGCCTCCTTCACCAGACTTAAAAGTCCCCTCACAGGGTGGCCATAGATGAGCTCAAAGGGGCTAAACCCAAGTACCTTTTGAGGCACCTCCCTGTAGGCAAACAGAAGGCATGGCAAGAGGACGTCCCACTTCCGCCTCAAGGGCTTTGACAGGGCCCATAATCATGCCTTTCAAGGCGTAGTTGAATCTCTCAACCAAACCATTACTTTGGGCGTGGTAAGGGGTAGTGAACTTGTAGGTTACCCCACAATCCTTCCACAGAGACTTCATTCAGGTGGATATGAAGTTGGTACCCCTATCAGATACCGCTTCCTTTGGGAACCCCATGCAGGTAAAAACCCCCATCAAATCATGACCTACCACAGGGGAAGTGATTGACCTCAGGGGAATGGCTTCTGGGTACTGGGTGGCATGGTCCACCAAGACCAGGATAAACCTGTTGCCCATGGCTGTCTTGGGATCCAGAGGCCCCACAATGTCAATGCCAACCCATTCAAAGGGGGTACTGACAACAGGAAAAGGTTGGAGGGGAGCCTTACATTTCCCCCCACTCTTGTCAATTGCTTGCCAAGTTTGGTAAGACCTGCAATGTGCATCTGTGTGCCTGTGCATTAGGGGCCAGTGAAAGTGGGTGACAAGCCTCTCAAAGGTCTTGTCCCACCCCAAATGTCCAGCTAAAGGCACATCATGAGCCAACCCCAGTAGCAAGGTCCTGAAGCACTGGGGTACCACCAGCACGGGCTGACCCAGGCTTAGGAACCTTAGGCTCACTATACAGGAGGCCGTCCTCCTAGTAGATCAAGTGAGATCCTTGCTCCTTGCCAGCCAGCTGGTCTGCAGCCTGCTGCCGCAAACCCTCCAGAGTCGGGCACGTTTTCTGTGCTGCACAGAATGCTTCCATGGTGGGCTCCCCTCCTGCTGCCACTGCGACAGCTCAGGGACCTCTCCCAGTTCAGCCACCTGTTCCCCTGTAGGCTCCGGGGCGTCACCCTCAGGCTCTGCCCCCTCCCAGACCGTGAGAACTTCTGGGGCTGGTTTCCCACACCCCCTGCCCTTCCTCTTTTTGGTAATCCTCTGGGTGAATGTTTCAGGCACCAGGGATTCTTGGCCACCCTGACGGGCTGCCATTGACCTGGTATATACGCATACCCACCCAGGCAGACCCAACATCCCGAAGTGTGACCTGTGTTCCACCTCCTTCCAAAGGGGAATCCCCTAGGTCATGGCCAAGCAAACAATCTACAGGCATGGTTGGACTCATAGCTACTTTCAAGGAACCTGAGACCCCCACCATTTAAAGGGAATCTGCGCCACTCTGCACAGGTGCTCTGAGTTGTCCACTGCAACTACTTGGTGAAGTACCCGGGGATCAATGTGCTCTTCAGACACCAGGTGACTCCTCACTGTAGTCACACGGGCTCCTGTGTCTCTCAGAGCCTCCACCCTCTGTCCATTGATGGTCACCCACTGCCTATACTTTTTAGTGCTCTCAGGCACAAGGGTTCTCTGGACCATCTCACTGTCCCCTAGTGAGACAAGGGTCATCTCAGTTGGCTCCCATCCACCTGGAACCAACTCCACCCCAAGCGCTACACTAGCCGCAGGGACAGCGCACCAGTGGGTGCCGGTGCACTCTTGGGGCATTTGGGGTCCCCCCTCACATGACCCTCCTGGTCACATGCATAGCACTTACGTGGGGGACCCCCGCCACTGGCTTCCCTTTGGAAAAACATGGCTTCTTCTCACTGGGTGGCTGGGAATCTTTACGCTGGGAATCAGTTTGGGGCCATTTAGAGAACGCCCCTTTTACACTTACCCCCCCCTTTCTTCTGAGAGGGACCCTGCCCACCCTTGGCGTGGTCTCCCCCATACCTCTTTTGGACCCTAGTGCTCTCCCAGCAGTCTGCTTCCTGTGCAAGCTTCCAGGGGTCAGTCAGCTTGCTGTCAATTAGGTGTTGGTGCAGCCCTGGAAAACATAAACTGTACAAGTGCTCCCAAGCAATCAAATTGTAAAGCCCCTCATACGTTGTTACCTTACTGCCCTTCACCCAACCATCCAGTGACCTGTAAAAAGAATCAACACATTCCAACCATGTTTGTGATTCCTTCTTCTTATAGGACCTATACTTGTCTTTATATTGCTCAGGGGTGAGACCATATCTTGTGGGCAGGGCATTCTTCATGATAATGTAGGTGAGATTCTGAGTATCCCCCAAGGCTGTCAGTGTACCCCTCCCCTCTACCTCAAAGTGCTTCCACAGACCCACCCCCCAATGAGCTTCAGGGGCCGGGTTCATGTGGAGAGCAGACTCAGTCCCCTTGAACCACAAGTGTATGTCATACTCCCTCTTGTAATCCTTCACAAGGTCTTGTAACGATCTGCACGATGCTTCTCACCTTTGACTGAAGGATTTGAAAGAACACCCGGTCTTCTGCTGGTTCTGGACTGACCAAGATAAGGGCGACCCTTTCTAGTAGTCACGTTGCTGCTTGAACCGGAAATGCCTAAGCAGACCGTACCCTCCAGAAGGAGTCCCAGAGGGAAAAAAAACAAATAATGTGGGAAAAAAAACCTCTAAATAGGAAATCCTGAAAAAGGAAAAAAACAAGAGTCAAAAAAGAAAAGGTTTGGAAAAAATCTCAATCAGAGCAACAGGAACTGGAGAAAACACGACAAACAGGAGCGAGGAATACCACCAGAAGGAAGTGTTTGCAACGCAAAGCAGAGCAGGACTGACTGACTTATATACTGGAAGACAGGAAGTGACAACACAGGAAAGAGAAAGCAACCCCATCTTGGATTGGGAAAGGCCCATAGAAAAGAATGGGAAAAAAGTAGCAGTATAAAAGAAAAAGGCATGCTGGGAAAAAGGAACAGGAAGAAGACAACATGGAAACCAGCAAGAAGATAGCATGGAAACCAGGAGAAAGAAAAAGACGAAGTGCACAGAAAACAGAAGAAAAGAAGGAAAAAGAAAGGAAGAGGAGTCTACCATTGACAAGAAAGAAATGTCATAGAAACAGGTAAGGATGATGCGACCAGGAGCACGAAATCTGCTTCTTGAAACGCGTCGTAAATGTTGTGCAAAAACGCAGAGGATGGCGCTCCCATAATCGGAGTCGCGGTCCGACTGCGGCCAAAAAAAGAGACGCCACGGGTAAGCGCGGCATCACAGGTCTTTAGTAATGTGTACCCTCCTCTCAGGCTGCACTGCGCTGTTGCTGCCACCATCTCTACTAGCCTGGCTCCTCTGATCTAACTCTTTTAAGCTAAGCTCATGAGCCAGCAGTATCTTCCGTTCCTCAATGGCCATCATTCTCTCTTCCATCTCTAGACTGAGCTTCTTCAGTTCCAATTCTCTGCCTGTCTGTCCTGTAACTCTTCAGGTGTCAGACCCTTGGAGTACACACTGCTACCTGCCCTGGAGACTCTCTCCCTGGACATAACAGGCCCACCCACTACATCATTGTGAGTGACTTGCACCCCTTCCTGCTCCTCCTCTGTGTGTCCCTCAACTTGTTTGGCTGTCACCCAGGCCCTCAGTACCTTTTGCAGTTCCTCCTTCTTGGATGAGCCTTTAATGGGACAGGCAAAATCCTTACAGAACTGCTTCAACTGAGCCACTGTGTAGCTGTCCAATTTCTCTATGTCAAGAGCAGCTCCAGCTGATGCATCTCCAGATTGAGACATGATGAAGAGTTAAAAAAGTGCAAAGTTCCAAAGGCAGAAAAACAGTTCCCAAATGAAGTTTGAAAAAAAAATCAATCAAGGTAGTAGCAAGAAGTAGAACAAAAAGAAGTCCCTAAGAGAAAAGAAAAAATCACAAGACAAGCAGTATGTGGTCACGTAGTGGTCTAACTCAAAACAGTAGTGTACACTTAATCACTGTATGTCAAGTACAAATACAAGTCCATTCCCAATCGCTGATCACCAATGTTAGAAATGAGGTCTTTGGTTGGCAGTCAGGTTACCCCCTGTCCAAGCAAAAACCCTCACTCTAGTTAGGGTAAAAGAGAATCACCCTCAGCTAACCCCCACTCACCTCCCTGGTAGCTTGGCACGAGGAGGCAGGCTTAACTTCAGAATGCTAGGTGTAAAGTATTTGTACCAACACACACAGTAATTCAATGCAAACACTACAAATGATACAACACAGGTTTATAAAAATAGAAAATATTGATCTAAACAAAACAAGACCAAAATGACAAATATCCATCATACACAAGTCAAGTTATCAATTAAAAAACAAAAAGAGCCTTCATGTGATTTTAAACATAACGCTAAGGCTGTTAGCGTGGAAATGTACCTGGGCACGTCAAAAATAACACCACACGGGCGAGTGTGCGTCAAAAGGGGCTTGCAATACGTCAATATCACTCATGAGGGAGCCCGTGTTTTGTTTCACCTTCAGTCGGGTCAGCGTGCGTCATTTCTTCTCTCTGCAGGAGAGCGATGCGTCGATCCGAACAGCACTCTTGGGTCTGGGCAGGCCTTATGTCGTTTTTACACGCCCAGCGATGTTTGCACCAGAAATCCTGCTGCACGATGATTCGAAAACCATGTAGCGCGGGTTGCGATCTCACCAGCCTCCATCAGTGATGCTGCGTGTCGTTTCTTCAGCCACAAGCATCGATTTTTCAGCCACGTCTCGGAGTTGCGTCAATCTTTTCCCTGCACAGTGGTCTGTGCATGGATTTCTTACTCTAGTTCTGTCAGCTTCTCCTTTTAGGGTCCCAGGAACTGGATGGGCACACCTTGGTAGGGTAGGAGTCTCAGCAGAGGCTCCAGGTGCTGGCAGAGAGAAGTCTTTGCTGTCCCTGAGACTTCAACAACAGGAGGCAAGCTCTAGTTCAAGCGCTTGGAGAGTTCTTCACAAGCAGGAAGGCACACAAAGTTCAGTCTTTGTCCTCTTGCACAGACAGAAGCAGCAACTGCAGGATAGCTCCACAAAGCAGTCACAGGCAGGGCAGCTCTTCTTCCTCAGCTCTTCACCAGGCAGAGGTTCCTCTTGGTTTCAGAAGTGTTCTAAAGTCTGTGGTTTTGGGTGTCCTTCTTATTCCCATTTTGCCCTTTGAGAACAAGTCTCTCTTGTTTGTGAAATCCTGCTTTGCCCAGGCCAGGCCCCAGACACACACCAGGGGGTTGGAGACTGCATTGTGTGATGGCAGGCACAGCCCTTTTAGGTGTGAGTGACCCCTCCTCCCCCCCTCCTAGCATGGATGGCTCATCAGGATATGCAGGCTACACCCCAGGCTACACCCCAGCTCCCTTTGTGTCACTGTCTAGAGAGAGGTGCAACCAGCCCAACTGTCAAACTGACCCAGACAGGGAATCCACAAACAGGCAGACTCACAAAAATGGTTTAAGCAAGAAAATGCTCACTTTCTAAAAAGTGGCATTTTCAAACACACAGGGCCTCATTCTGAGGCTGGCGGGCGGCGGTAGCCGCCTGCCTGGCGGGAACCGCCAAATGGCAGCTCCGCGGTCGAAAGACCGCGGAGGCCATTCTGGTTTTCCCGCTGGGCTGGCGGGCGACCGCCAGGAGGCCGCCCGCCAGCCCAGCGGGAAACCCCTTCCCACGAGGAAGCCGGCTCTGAATGGAGCCGGCGGAGTGGGAAGGTGCGACGGGTGCAGTTGCACCCGTCGCGTATTTCAGTGTCTGCAAAGCATACACTGAAATACAAAGTGGGGCCCTCTTACGGGGGGCCCTGCAGTGCCCATGCCATTGGCATGGGCACTGCAGGGGCCCCCAGGGGCCCCACGACACCCCTCACCGCCATCCTGTTCCTGGCGGTCGGAGCCGCCAGGAACAGGATGGCGGTGAGGGGGTCGGAATCCCCCGTGGCGGCGCAGCTTGGATTCCCAGGGCAGCGGAAAACCGGCGGGAGACCGCCGGTTTTCCTCTTCTGACCGCGGCCAAACCGCCGCGGTCAGAATGCCCTGCAGGGCACCGCCAGCCGCTCCCGCATCCCCGGCGGTCAAACGGAATGACCCCCTCAATCTTAAAATCAACTTTACTAAAAGATGTATTTTTAAATTGTGAGCTGAGACCCCAAACTCCACATGTCTATCCGCTCCCAAGGGTAATCTACAGTTTAGTCATATTTAAAGGCAGTCCCCATGTTAACCTATGAGAGGCATAGGCCTTGCAACAGTGAAAAACGAATTTAGCAGAATTTCACTGTCAGTACTTTTGAAACACATTAGTATATGTCCCACGTTAAACATACACTGCACCCTGCCCATGAGGCTACCTAGTGCCTACCTTAAGGATGCCTTACATGTAAGAAAAGGAAAGGTTTAGGCCTGGCAAGTGGGTAGACTTGCCAAGTTGAATTTTCAGTTTAAAACTGCACACACTGACACTGCAGTGGCAGGTCTGGGCCATGTTGACAGAGCTACTATTGTGGGTGGTACAACCAGTGCTGCAGGCCCACTAGTAGCATTTGATTTACAGGCCCTGGGCACCTCTAGTGCACCGTACTAGGGACTTACCAATAAATCAAAAATGCCAATCATGGATGAACCAGAGCACTTGCACTTTAGCACTGGTTAGCAGTGGTAAAGTGCCCAGAGTAACAAAAACAGCAAAAACAGAGTCCAGCACACATCAACAACCTGGGAAACAGATGCAAAAAGTTAAGGGAGACCACGCCAAGGATGAAAAGTCTAACATACATGTAAATAAATAAAGAAAGCATCCCCTAAGGCATTCCTGCTGCTTGGCCAGTCAACACATGAGAACACTCAGACACACAATCAACATGGTGAGATAATTGTCTAAAACTAACAGGATTTCTTAAAACATTAAAAGAACATCATATTAAAAACTAACCTAGACACTACCCTTCACTGAACTAACCTAAACTAACTTATCTTAACTTACCCCTACAGCTATCTGTCCTAATCTAAACTTAACTTAAACATGTAACGCCACACTCTAAACATTGTCCCACAACTCCCTTTAAGAGACAAAATACGAGCTAGACAACATAAACTAAGTCTACACATGTAGTAACTTAACCTATATCCTAAACAAATATATATTTATTTATTTTTGATATATATATTTATATATTTTTTATAAACATAGAAACTCCAACATAACCCCCACCCAACCCCCCAAAAATAAATAATGTATTAAAAGTCACCCCAACTATACTTACACTACCCTACAACTAACCTAAACTATTGAACTAACCTATCACTACCCATCTAAAACCCAACAGATTAGAAAAAGGAAGAAGGGAAGGAACTGCAAGGCTTTTTGCAGCACTACAGCAACTTTTTGTTCCTGGCAGTGTCCTTTCCCAATCTGTCCATTCTTGCCATCAGACCTGCAATGTCCCATTTCATGTCTGCCTCAAAGCTTGAGGTTGTGGCTTGTGCTGGTGGCTGATGTGGAGGGTGTAGGACCAGAGGAGGCTTGCACAGTTGTGGCCTATAGCGGAGCTCCCCAATGTGAAAAGGCAAGCCAAGCCCCAGTGGATTTCTCTCTATATTTCTTTGCCATCCTTTGGTACCCGACCTGTACCTCCTTAATGTGTCTGTACCGTTTAGTCATCTTCTCAAATGCGTGTTTCTGTGCTGTGGTCATATTGGCAGCTAAACCATGAGGTGAACATGGCATCAAATACAGCACTGGGTAAAGGTGGAACAAACATGCAAGGCACACGGAATCCTCAGATGACACATGCTGTCCATCACACATTCCACAACACTGTCAAGCTCCAAATCAATACTACAATTCCTACCAGCGATCTACAGTATCATGTACATGCCATTGGGGTAATGGCTATCTATTGTTGACCATTAGGGCCCAGAGGAAATTGGAGTACTGCGTCTTTGCGCAACATTTGTGTCATCATACTAGTGAGGATCAAGTGGCCCAAAAAAGTCCTAAATCCCTGTGCCATTGTCATTAAGCAGTTCAATGTATGCACTCCACCACTTTGACACCCCTGGTAATAAATCAAGCCATGTCCAGGCATCATGGATGCATGGTGGGGGTCATCTAGTAGGGGGATAGGAAACTTGCCACCAGCAATTCGAAGGTTTGAAAATGCATCATTCATGTGACCTTGGGTTAACACCAGCTCAAAGCATGTGTTACAAGGGGCACACCACTGCTCGCAATGGGCCACCATATACAGTTCAGGGTTAGTTCCCATGTAGTTTGCCCAAAGCCTGAACTGTACATCTATGTTGTCTACAGATTTTGTACCTATTGCCCCTTACCCTGTGGTATGGTGTGCAAATTGTGTAATGTGACACACACATGGTGGCTCTACAATCCGTAGACATGTCCCACATCTACTGGAGCAGAGTTACATTCTCATTGTGTACTCAATTGACTGTTGGTCAGTACAATAAGGGTTCTTGCAAGACCGCTGACTCACTTAAATACTCAAGAGTAGTGAGGCACCGGTGATGCAAGTGTTTCCTTCATAAGTACCCTAGAGACCTCAACACATGTACATCATCTGTACTAGCTCCTGAGTAACTAAAATCTATGTGTGGCACATAGTCCTGTAAAAAGTGCTGTGACAAATATGTTGGCAACAGGCATACTCTTCAGATAAACAGCACCTCTGATACATATCTTGACTAACATCACTGTGTATGTGGGCATGCTTTCCTTTTCCTAACACCCACAATTCCATAGCAGCACACTTTGGCACTTGTGCAACAATCAACTCATTCTCCATCCTCAACATAGCATCAGACATGATGTCCATATCCTAACTCAGATGACGTCAGGTCACACATTACATTTCATCATTGCATTGCACACATCATATCCTCTCACACAAAACGCTAGAATGACACATGACCACTAGGTGACACTGGCTGCATCGGGGTCATCACATTGGGTCACTTTTTCAATTGTGTAGGGTGGAGGCCCACCTGCAATACATGCCAGAGAAATATAGCTTAGTGAATTTTGAACATTTCTCTGCATGGACAACAATTACACATTTAACTTGTTAAGCTGAGTAAGCAAGTCAACTTAGTGGTAGGTCAGAACAACTGCCAAACATTAGAAATCTGTCTGTTAGACAACGGGTCAGATAATGGAGGCCCTGGCACCACCAAAGTGTCACTTTCCCTGACGCTCCTGTGGTGCATTTCACTGCACCATATGTACATGGTTTTGTTATGCAGCTCTTTTAGTTGCGTGACACCTCCATGTACATATGTGGCGGCATGACACAGTATTCTGCATCAAAGGGGCATGCAATGGTTGTTGCAGTGGCTGTCTCATTGTAACACCTGCTGCTTTTGACCTCTACCCCAGATGTTGAAGACATCTTACTCATTATCGGTGCCAAAAGACTAACAACTGCTCAGGGGTGGTGTGAGCATAACAAGATTTTGAGGAATGCATTGCTACATCCTTTTTTCTTGCTTCTTATATGTGTGCGCCATTTTTAAGGCACACAAAGTAGAGCTAAAATGCCATGGCAGTCTCCTTATGCGCACTTAGTTGTCCCTTCCTGCACATTAACAGAATAACATTATGGATATCTTGCCACTGCTATGTGAGCAGCCACTGTTGCCATAGTAGACTGTTTATGTCCAGGAAGGGATACCAACCTGAGCATAGACATTCCCCTCAACACAGACACACTTGCACTGTGGTCCAAGTATGCCTGCGTTTGGCGCAACTGCTGAGTGATGTGCCAGTGCTGGCGCAGATGCAGGCCTGCCCCGTACTGTCAGTGATACGGGGCAGGCCTGTGGTACAAAATCAGCACGTGTGTCCGATATTTGAGACTTTATGGGGTGTATGTGATACACAATGTACACAAAGAGGAATGTGCAAGTAGTCTGGACCCGGTGCATTGATAAGCTCCCTTAAATACTGTTGGCTAAAGGCACAAAGGGGCAGATTTAAGAAAAATGGTGCAGCACCTGGAGCAGCGCAAATTTCCTTGCGCATCTTAGTGCTCGTCTACCCCCACCATTTGTACCCTATTTCAAATTTGCCACACCACAGCAGTGTTTTTTAGTTCCCCTTCCACCTGTGCTGCACCATTGTCATCCTCCTCCTCATTGGGGACATCTACCAGTTCATCCAACGGGACATTAGTCAGTATACATATGTTATGAAAGATAGCACATACAAGGATCATCATGGTTACCAGGGATGGTGCATACAACAGGTTTCATCCTGTCAGGGCCAGGCACCTGAACCTTGACTTCAGGAGCCCAAATGTCCTCTTCACTACAAGTGTCCTTCTGTGCCCTTCATTGTATGCCTGTTCTTCCACAATTGTCAGGTTGCCAAAAAGAGTCCTTACACATGGCTGGATGCCGTAACCTTGGTCGGCTGCAAAAGAATGAGAGTATGTGTCGGTCATGCATATTTGTGGTTTCGTATGTGACATCGCAGATGTTATTTTTAGGTGGAGTGGTGACTCAGACTTGCTTCTGGTATTGTGTGTGTTCCTGTTTTGTGGAACAGTTGCATTGGTGTGTGGTGATGGTCATTACTGTCATGGGTTGTGGCTCAGGGACCTGGTGATTGTTAAAATAAATCTGCAATGACAGTTCAACCATGCCAAATATGTGTTGTGTTGTCCATATTTCAGGCTGAGCCCTATTGTTAGTGGAACCTACCACCTCCTTGCACCGCTATGGTGTCATCTGGATTGACACCATGGTAGCCCTACAAAGCCAAACTCAAGCCTCCATGCTACCATGTGGCACAACGCATGCAGTGCAACACTTAGTGACCCTTTGTTGCAGATTATGCCTGTGCCAGCAATCATGTGCGCAAGGGTGAGGTTTACACCGTTGAATGAGTAGCAGAATTGGTGTAGAGGATTCTCCAAGGTGCCTAGACATGATTTATCACAGACACATTCAACACCTGCACAGAGCAGGCATTAGGAGGGGGCACACAATGGTTTTGAATGGTGTCCCTGTTTACGGTGCATGGAAGGTCAGGTAGATTGTCAATACTCCTAAAGAGTCCTACTATAGCATACATTATCTTGACAGTATTGCACCTACTCTGCACCATGGTGGGCCATTTCTTGTATCTGACGCACACATGGTGGCATTAGGGGCATTGGCTAAGGGGGGCATGTAAAGTGGCACTGGACTCAGTGCTACAACACTTTTCATTAATCTGCTCCATGCTCTTTCATTGTTGGTGATGTTGTATTCCTATGTGTGCAGCACAATGCAGCAGACAGGTGAAGGTGCACATAACCGGTACGTCAGGTATGTTTAGGTGATATGTAGTTGGTAATGGCAACTCTTGGATGGCTTCTGATAATGGTGACGCCAGAGGCTTCAACACCATGAAAAATCTGGGGAAGCGTCTATGTGTGATTTTCTTTACAGTGACATGGCCAATGACATTCACATAGCTGAGCTGTTCGTTGTTTGGTGTTATGTGTGTGGGATCTGTATATAGTTGTCAACCAGTGGACACTTGTAATCTTGGGGCCCACTTCTGTATGCAAAGGGGACATAGCTCCACCTGATGTGCCAGTCAGGTTGTGGCTGTATTATGTAGATATGGGTGTATGTGTATGTCATGTGTAATGAATGCAGTGTAGTGTGGTATGTGGCATATGTGTTGTTGTTTGTCCATCTGTGTTTCCCTGTCCATGTGTGTTTAGTGTAGTGTATGCATTGTTTGTCCTACAAGGTTGGTGTGTTGTCTGTGTAATGATTTGGTATGGTGGCTTACCTACGAGAAGCCCATTGCCATATTGCCCATCCTGAAACCGCTCATTGATGGTGGAGAGCCGGAATATGTAGGCATCATGAACGCTGCCAGGATATTTGGCTAGTATGTTAGTGAAGAGCCCACAGTGGTCCACAATGGCCTGCACATTTATCAAATGGGTGTGTTTGCGGTTCCTGTAGAGGTGTTCTGTTGCAGCAGGTGGTACAAGTTGGACATGGGTGCAGTACATTGCACTCAGCACATGCGGGAACCCAGCAATTTGGTAGAAACCTTGCTTGCTCTCCTGCTGCAGTTGTTGGGTGTTGGGGAAGCAGATCTGGTGGGGTGTCAGGCAGATGACTGCATCCAGAAAGGTAGGAAGGCTGAGAAGGATGGCTGGGAGATACCACCCACTTGTGCACCCATTGTCTGGAATGATCCCGACTCCACCATATGGAGGACAGCCAGGGGTTTGGTCATGGATGGTATGGTTGTTGGAGTTTCCATTCTTGCAGTGGTGTCTGGCGCTATGTGGTGCAGCAGGCTTACAATGGACTCCCACTTCAGATGGTAGGTTCTGATGACATCTTGTTCCCTGAGCCCAAGGATGGTTATGAGCTGTCAAAATATCCTCTCCCGCCTTCTGCGCTGCCTTTGTGGCAGGTATGGTGGTGTTTGGGGTTGCTGTGGTGGTGCTGGAGGGACCTGTTGTCATCGCTGTCATCTATGGCGTGTGCAACGTTGGAGAATTAACAGTTCCATGTTGTCCAGGAGGTTTCCAATGCTCATTCTGTTTGTTTTTCTTAGTAGTAGTATGTGGGCCTCATTTTAACACCTGGTGTGACCAGGCATTAAAATTTGAAGCTAATCGGGCTTTGTGCCATTTTTTGGGTCCGTTTCCTTACTTTGCTTTATTTAGCATCAGGCTGTAAAGATGGCGCTGGAGGGCTAGCATCATTTTTTAAATTTTGTCACTAGACGGTTCAAGTGCCAACATATGAATATGCCACCAAAAGCTATTTTCACTGTAAAGGGCTGTAGCTGAGCAATGAGAAAAGTTACCAGAATAATTCAAACACTATTTTTTAAGTTAATTAAAAATCCAATTCAGTTCAGAAAGGGCATCTGGGGAGGGTTCAGGAACTTGATTAACTTGAAAGGGACCAGAGTGATGGCTGCCCATTCATAGTTAAATGTAAAGAGAGATCTGGGGAAAATAAGCCTTTTCTCCCCTTTTCTCTCTTTAGGCAGTTGGCACAAGCTCAATGAGAGGGGGAGCAGTTATAATAGGTGAGGAGGAGGGGAATGATAATTTCCCTAAACATACCCCTGACTGGCAAGCAAGCCACCTCCATGGTCAGAATGGCTGCACCATCTTGGATTTTTTTAATGGTGCGCTGTGGGGTAGTTTCCAGTAAGGCAAACATGATATGCTGAAAAAGTGGGAAGAATTGTCTTTGGGAAGTTTTTCCTTATTGATTATGAGTGCACGAGTCGCCTCCATCCACTAGTTAGTGAATACTACAAAAGTGACTGTTAACCCACAGCTTGTCAGAACACATTCTCAACCTGCAGGAGTTTAGGAATAAAAACAGGAGTCGTAGCACTCGTGGTATAAAAAACAGAGTTAGAAGTTGTTCATATGTCCAGTCTTCTTCGTAAATTATCAACCAACTTGTGTTTGTATCACAGTCCAAATTTTATTAATACTGTTCAGAAATCCTCCACAAGAACAGCCTATATATAATGTTCAGATATCCTCCATAAGAACAGCCAACACGTGTTTCATCCTCTGAGAAGTATCTCTCATTAAGGACTTCATCAGGGCTTACTGTACTTCATATATTCAAAATAATCATAACGTTAGGTAGTCTCCGAATAATATCTTTCGTTCCTTTTCCGGCCGACCTGACGACACCATCTGCGTGGAGGATTAACATCTGCCACCGGGAACCCTCTGCAACACGTGTTTCATCCTCTGAGAAGTATCTCTCATTAAGGACTTCATCAGGGCTGAAATGAAATAGAGTAGTGTCTATGTATATGTTATGGAATGATAATAGGAGCAGAAAATTGGACCAAATTCAAAATGTGACAATAGTGCGGTACGCAAATGCATGCTCTATTGTGACTAGTGTGATAATCATTAGATAAAGGAAAAACACAAGCCAACAAAACAACCCAATTAAGAATAACCTTGAGTACAAAGTGAAACATCTTGATCTGTGATCATAGTTAGGGTCTAAAAGCGTGACAAAACATGTGTAAAGATCAGAGTGCCAAAAGATCATTCTCAAACTAAGTGCACGTTACTACAGACAATCAAAGTAAGGATAATCCATGTGACTAATCTAATTTACCTATTATCATTCCATAACATATACCTAGACACTACTCTATTTTGAGAGATACTTCTCAGAGGATGAAACACGTGTTTCAGAGGGTTCCCGGTGGCAGATGTTAATCCTCCACGCAGATGGTGTCGTCAGGTCGGCCGGAAAAGGAACGAAAGATATTATTCGGAGACTACCTAACGTTATGATTATTTTGAATATATGAAGTACAGTAAGCCCTGATGAAGTCCTTAATGAGAGATACTTCTCAGAGGATGAAACACGTGTTGGCTGTTCTTATGGAGGATATCTGAACATTATATATAGGCTGTCCTTGTGGAGGATTTCTGAACAGTATTAATAAAATTTGGACTGTGATACAAACACAAGTTGGTTGATAATTTACGAAGAAGACTGGACATATGAACAACTTCTAACTCTGTTTTTTATACCACGAGTGCTACGACTCCTGTTTTTATGCTGTTGTGTTTCTCTGGAAACATTGGAGGATTGAGGGAGATCCTCTTGTCAGAAGCACTGTGCCATGAACTGAATGTGTTGTTTATTCTATGGACTTTTTGTGAGCGCCCATATCCTATGAATATCTTCCTCGTTGTCACTGTTTTTGATGGAGTTTAGGAATAGCCCTGCTGAGAGGTGTGTAGATCTGAAGGGCTGGACCTTCTCCCATTTGTACCGAAGCTCAGAAGTGAAATTTAAGGGCCAGTTAGATGGCCTCCTATGTGGCTACCAGGACACAAACACTGTAAGAAGCCTTTCTTCTGAAGTGCCCAGCTGACCAATAGCAACTGAACCTGAACTGAACCCTTCTGGTGGTGTCTGCTAGAATGAGTCTTTGTCCATAAGTTATGTACTTGAGGTCCTGAGACCTTTAGAAGGGACCAAGAGGACTGCCCCAGAATGTCTAAAAAGTTGTGACTTGGAACTTCCAACATGTCCTGAACTTGAGTGGAACCTTGTGGCAACAGGGTCTGGTTTTGAGAGGATTTCATCAGATACAGCACCAGGTTTACCCTGTTGGAGAATTTGGAGCTAAAAAAAAAGACTACTAGAAAGTTGACTGTTCAAAAGTGCAAAAAGTACCTATCAACGCAAGGACTTCAGCTGATGCAAAATTTGAATTTCTGCTGCTCTGAATGTTTCCCACCAAGATCAAGGGCTTCAATGGGACCTTGTCCAGTAGTTATGCTTCTTGCAAGAGGACTTTGGTGATAAAGCCTGCAATTGTGCTCCTTTGGAGGATTTAGACATTCATGGACTAAATCAGAAGGTAAAATCTTTGACAGAAATGAATCAGCTAGGTCTATCCACCCTGCACTGACCTAAAATGTGAGCCTAGGCCCCAGGTAGTTTGGTGTAGTTTGACTGAGAAAGTGGTTGTGGCATTCTTATTGTGCTGTGACTTTTTAAGTGCTTAGTTACTGCAAAATACTTCACACATTACCATAAGTTATGTCTGTCTGCTCGGTGCCATAGCTACCAGCTGATTAAGCCATGTTTAAATTACTGAAACTGTGTTCACCCTGACAAGCCTGTGATCTTATTCACTGTGATGGACTCACATCCACACACATGCTTTACCCATTTTCTTGCAGTAAATAAGTAGCAATAGGTCAACAAGCTATTGTACTTGAAATAGAACTTCTGAAAATGGAAAAGGCCAGTACGTGGAAAGGTAGGAAGAGTCTAAAAATGACATGTGGTGGTTCAAAACCTGGTGGATAATGTCACTGAGACACAGTATGTAAACACTAAAACAACATTGTATAATGTTGACAATACATCTGACGAGCCATTAGCTTGGTGGAGAAAAAGGAAATGCCTAAATAGGGAACTTCCTAACTCATAAGCTGCTGAATAACACCCGGGTGCCTGGTTAAGATGCAATATGTCAGGAATATGTGAGACATGTTGAAGGTTTCTTTAAATCTTGGTTTACATTATAAGACAGAGAGGCTGATTTTTTTTGTGGAATAGCTCCCAGTAATGAGATTAGCACAACTGCTAATGAACACTGATATCAACGTAGATGTGTCAATACCACTATCTTGCCTACAAGCAGGAAAGGCCCCAAAGCATTGAAGTCTTCAAATTGACTTGTAGCACAAACAGCAGGCTCAATGCTGTCTATGTTCTAAGTGGCAATAAAATAAGTTTTTCTTCTGAGGGACCAGAGAACGTGAACCATGCTATTGATATATAAAGAGAAAACTAAGAAAGGACTGCAGTCCATATATACCTATACCATTGATAAATGTGGAAACCTCTTCTAAAAATACTTGTGACTCACCTCCTGAAAGTGGTTGCAAAATTAGTACATGAGGATCCATTATGATTTGTAAGAGCTTGGGTATTAGTTGAGGGGGCTGACAATGTTCCTCAAATAAAAACCACATCCCTCGTCATGGAGAACCCTTAAAGTCACTAAATTAACCTGAGCTTAACCCCCTGGTAGTTATAGGGACAGAGAAGGCAGGCGTAACGTGGAGGCAATGTGTAAAGTATTTAAGAGGTACCAAAACAGTAACACAGTCTAAACACAACACAAGAACAATCCCAAAACAACTTGTAAAAATAGAGTTAATTTACTAAATGAAATGACACAAAACAACAAAAATCCACTAAGGGCAACTGGTGGTATAAATTTTAAATGTGAAAATAGAGCCAAGAAAAAGCATTAAGCATCAACCAAGGTCTACTGGTCGCTCTTAACTGTAATCTAAGTGCAAGATAAGGCCCACCATGATGAAGAATGGGTCAGATGCAGAAATCAAACTCAGCCCGATTGGACGTTTTACCTGTGGACTTGACATGGAAGTTAAAATATTCTCAGCAGTGCAATGAAGCAGGCTGTAATTGAAAGGCTCCATTTCATTGGTTACCTTCTGGACAAGATCTTGGTGAAGCCATTGACTTATGATGGGAAAGATGAAAGCAGGGGAAACTTGAATTTTGTGCCCAGGCAGGGTAGATATTTTTCATGGCTTCACCCAGTGACAATTTCAACTTTCGGACTCAGTCATGTTTTTTGGAGCTCAAATTCTTCCTGCTGGGCAATTCTATAGGATTTAGGCAAAGAAGGCTCCATGAGGCCGGGTACTTTCTCTGCGAGGTCCAACTGTATTGGATTTGCTGCAGTGAACAAGCTCTGAATGGAAGCATCCTAAGTCTTTGGACCAGAGGAAACACACCTTCATCTGATTGACTTAGCAGGTTGGTCCTGGCCCTCTGGAGATCTTTAAAGTAAAAAACAATTCTAAGCGCTAGGCTTCAGGATATGTTAGGAGGACATCAGGCAATTGTCCCAGACCTTGGGAACAGCACTTTGGGGGTCAAGACTCACTCCAGCATAGGTAAGGAGCAGGGTCCAGTGAAGGGCCTGTTGTGTCCCTAGAGCTTGAACAGGAGGTCAGCCTCATAGCCCTCGAGTCCACTTCTTTATCGTGGTTGGAAGAGAGAGAGCAGATCCAGTCTTTTGGGCTCTTCTCAGTTCTCAGATGACAGGTTTAATCCTTGTCTGTTCTTTCAACAGGTCCAGAATGTTTTCTGAGGTGAGTAATGTGGGTGCCACTTTTATGCCAGGCACCAGCCTGTGCATGTGTGTGGGTGACACCTGGCTCCTTCCTAACCAACAGGGTAAAAGTTCCAAGGGGTAACCCTACCCACGTTTGCAGCACTTCATGTGTGCCTTACAGCAACCAAACCCATATTGCCTCTCTGCCTAAATCCAAGATGGTAAAAACATTCTTCCCTTGTGCAGACCCTGTGTGCCCACCCCGGAGGTGTGGCCAAGAAATGAGTAACCCCTCTTCAATGGTCACTCCAAACAGTCCGGGGCGACTCCTTTCACACTGGTATTGGGGCCTACTTGACTGGGGGACAAAGGAAGAGCCCTGCCCAGGTGTCAGCTAATATTTGCTTGTGACAGGGTAGGTCTATTTGAAGTTAATTACATTTTTGGGCACAGCCCTGATGGTCATCCTCCCAGAGGAATTGGGCACCTTCCCACACTCAAGGCCTTTGTCTCAGTACTGGCAGGAAGTTCACACCACATATAAGGAGCTGTTCGGCTGTCAGATGACAGTTTTGCTCATGCAAATAGGTATCCAGAGGCTTCATGCAAGGAAATGGTAACTGTAATAGTACCTTTTCAAAAATATGTATTACAAATCTGACTTCATCAGTGAATTGTGCTTGTAATAAATATTTCAAAAAGTCCAAAAATGAAATTTATAGCTGCTTCCTAGCTGGAGATAACATTATTAAATTTAGGCCAAGATTTAAGAGGGCCTAGCGCCATTCCAACGCCACATTTGTGTCATTTTTTTATGCTAATGTGGTCTTTGAAGACCAAAAATGCTGCACCATATTTACAAAGTGGCGTAATGAAAAGCACCAGACTAACGTAAAAAATTATGACGCTAGTACCCGTGACTACTGCTATGGTGCACTGTATTTTAAATACAGCACACACATGGTGGCATTACGGTGGCGCTAAGGGGCGCAAGAAGAGTGGTGCTGCACTAAGTGCAGCACCTCTTTTCATAAATATGCCCCTTAATGTTGTATACTAGTAATTTCCTATGGAGCTGTCAACCATGCTACAGTGAAAATAGCTTTTAGGGCCTTTTCACTGTAAGGAAATGTCCAACATTAAGCTTTTACATGTCCTAATTTTGAATATCAAGCACCCTACCTTCTGGGCAGTATTGTGTACTTAGGGGTGAGTTATTATATTTAAAAGTAATAAAAGGAAGGGATAGTCTTGTCAAAAGGGGTTATTTTGTCAGCTTGAGTTTGTAGTTTAAAACTGCACAGTAACGCTACACCTGGTAGACCTGAAGTCATGCTTACACTGTCACTGGCACAATAGATGACACACTCTATTTATGACATTTAATTTACAGAACCGGGTACACTTTGTACCACATAGTTCAGACTTGTAGGTAAGTTAGATTACCTATTATGGGTATACCTGTTTCATCATGTTGAAGGTAAAATTCTAGGGTGATACCACACAATAGATGGTAATTTCTAACAGGGTTCATAACAAAAATATATATCAGGTGTAATATATTACAGCCATGTTATTGTATTGAATGGTTCAGGGCTATTGCTGAACAAATAGCTGTATTGTCATTTAATGCTGAAAGGGAAGGCATTCACTTTTATTAAATTACCTTTTATTTTCACATTGTTACATAAAAGAGAATGGATGCAGTATTTTCTGTCCTGGATGATGTAGTTATGTACCTCTCCATAAGCTAAGTTCACAATGAATGTGTTAACTTCTGGCTTTTCTCAATTGCAGTCGGGGACAAGACACACATGCTTTCTCCCCCATTACTTTTTGCATAGACATGGGTACCATCAGCAAGCTGGATAAGGAAGAATATTTCAGGAGCTGAGATGGAATGTGGACTGCCAGGAAAAACTATCCGACATACTGTTATAAGTAGCGACTTGCAGACAGATTACAAATTGACTATTCAAAACATATTTATACAGAGAACCATCTGGTTTTAGTACAAGTTTATATTATTTCCATTGAACCCATTTACCCCCTAAATTGGATGAACATTATTTTCTCTTTAGTATTCTAACAGATAAGTCCGAGTATCTGGGACTTAGGGCCGTATTTATAGACCCCTAGCACCACAGGAGCGTCACTGTTAATGATGCTCCTTTGGAGCTAAGTACAGCGCCGTATTCACAAGGTGGCGGTAAGCCACTTTTTATGGCTTAATGCCACCTTGTAAATACGGCCCCTTCCCACACAGCACTGTGCGTGGAAGGGGCGTGCAATGGGTATTGCTGTGGGCGTGCCACAGCAACACCCATTGCATTTTGACACTGCCTCAGATTTATGAAATCTCGTAAAACTGAGGCAGCGCCAAAATCTAACACCACCATAGGGGTGGCGTTAGCAGGGTGAAACGAGGAAGAATACTTTTATTCATCCTCGTTTTCTGCTTTTTCTATGCATGCTGCAGTCTGTCAGAAATGATTGTGCCAGAAATGATTGTTTATGTGCAGGAAGGTATTCCTTCCTGCACATAAACAATCATTTGAAAACGATGCTTTGGAACTTCTGTGTGTTCTGCATAGTGCAGCACACACAGAAGTGCCAAAGCGCCATTATTGATTGTTTATGTGCAGGAAGGGACACCTTCCCGCACATAAACTATCATACCCCTCAACACAGACATCATTGCACAATGGTGCAAGGATACCTACGTTGGCGCTGGCAGCTAAATTTAGCACCAGCGCAAGGAGGAAACGCAGGGGTGCAAGGTATTCCCTTAAATATGGTGCATCCCTGCTTTTCTAAAGTGATGCAGCGGGGCGCTGCCAATTTTTTGACCAGTAGCGCGATGTGCCACTTTTCTTTCAATCTGGCCCTTAATATCTTGGTAGATAATAAAATACTGTACAATAACATATCTGTTCAGATGGTTGCTGAACTATGGAGGAAAACTATTTTGCTGTGCTCCACTGGTGGTTTCATTGAAACTGATTGCTCAAATTGATATGAAATACTTCCTTCCGCATTCCAGAATTCTTCTTTCAAAAAGCAGATTAAAATCTTAGACCTCTGGTCCGGGGTGGAGCTATGCTGAGAATTTTGCGAAAAGTACTATAGATTTCAATTAACAATCTGGAGTATATCACTACCAAGTCTTTGTAGATAGTATGATTTTCATGCTGATAATCTTAATGAATATGGCCTCCCTATTCAAGATTTTCTTATACTTTCAGCATAGTTGACCATAACATACGTAAGACGCTTATATAGCTGGACTTTTCTAACCTAATATTAAAATCACTGAAATCATTTTTGGCTCACAGAAATCAGTTCATGTCACTTTTCTCATTTTCAACTAATTCCAGGTCACTTGTCTTTGACATCCTGCAGAGATTGACATAGCTACTCTGTTATTCTTTCTATACAAGCATGCAGTTGCCAAATTGCTTCACTTGCACCTATCAGTATCATAACCATACCTAACTTGTTTTCTGCATTTTCTGTCACCAAAACACCTCTCAACCATGTCGAGATCCACAGTAATTGCCATGCAATTATCCAATTGTGGATGTCCACCTACTTTCTAAAACACAGGGGCTTATTTACAAGCCCCTTGCACCACTGTTGTATCCTTTTTTTGACGCAGCGGTGTTGCAAAGCAGTCTCCCACAATGGACCACATTTACAAACTGACGCAATTGGACAATTGTGCCAGTTTGTAAAGCCTTGCGCCACATTATATCAGTGCCAGGTATAATGTATGCAAAGTAGATGTTCCCCCGTTAGAAGCCACGCAGAACTGGAGCAGTGAAATATACAAGATTTCACTGCATTGTTCTGTGCCTTAACAGCATCCCATTTTTAACGCCTGTTCAGAGCAGGCCTTAAACTGAGGCAGGACATTTTTTGAATGAGGGCCTCCTGGCATTGCTGGAGTAGCATAATTTTTTTGACACTAGTCCAGCAATGCGTCATTTTAGCAGCACAGATATGTTAGAATTTCTAAAGCATCTCTGGACACTGTGCACCATGCATCACTATATTGTAAATATAGCTCTACCATGGCATTGTTAGAGGGGCACAGGGCAGCGCAAGAAATCTGACACATCGATGGCGATGTGTCAGATTCTTGTAAAATAAACCCCTCAGTCTGTTTAAAATGGAGATTCTGCTTACACACTTAAGACCTGATTTAGATATTGCCGGGAGGGTTACTCCATCACAACGGTGACTGATATCCAGTCTAACAAAATCTAATTCCCACTGGTTATAAAGGGATTTAGATTTTGGCAGACAGGATATCCGTCACCGTTGTGATGGAGTAATCCCTTAGTTAATATCCATATCAGTCCCTTCGTCTCTGATCAGTGGAACATTTCCTGGCTTAGTGATATGGGCTGATCCTGTGGTGACTGCTAGTAATGTGGGTATCAATGTTGACTATACCCATGCATAGGATACTCAGGGGCTCATTATGGAGGCCGGCACCAAGTTCCCCGTCAGGAGGACCACCTATGCGGTCGTCCCTCCGCGGGCTGTATTACAAGTTTCCCCGCTGTGCTGCCGGCAATGTTTGCGGTGCGTCGGGTGCAAATGCACCCATCACGCTTTTCACTGCCCGTAATTCAGGCAGTGAAAAGCGTGACAAGGGTGTCCATAGGAGTCCCTGCATTGCCCATGCCAAGTGCATGGGCAGTGCAGGGGACCCGATGCGGCCCCGACGCCCCCTTTCCAGCATCTTTTGCATGGCGGTCTGACCGCCATGCAAAGGCTGGCAGAAAGGGGACTCGTAATCCAGAGAGCAGGGCTGATGCAGTGCTGCCCTGGCAGATTACGACCCCCAAGAATGCCAGGCTGTTGACTGGCAGCAACCTGGCAGTGCTGGCGGTCGGACCATGGCAGTTCCGCTACAGTTGTAAAGTGGCAGTTGGACCGCCACTATGGTGGAGGTCCAACCGCCACCAAGAGTGTGGAGGTCTTATGACTGCCACACTCGTTATGAGGGCCTCAGTCTACTAAAGTGGCTAATATTTGATTTGTTCAGCTTAGAGGTGTAAATGGATTATATTCCTTCTTGGAAGCAAATCTTCACGTTTCAGAGGCAAATGTATCAATCCTGCCAAGGCATGACTCTGCAAACTCTGTATTTCTTTCATTCCCACCCAAACTGCTTCACTGTCTTCATCTGGTTCCAATTGCAAGTACTCGTGTGATCTCAGGACACTGTAGATGCCAAACTACATTACCCTAGTAAAGTGCCACTACGTGTGCCAGGGCGTGTAAATTAAATGCTACTAGTGGGTCTTCAGCAGTGATTGTACCATCCACTTAAGGAGCCCTTTAACCATGTCTCAGGCCTGCCATTGCAGCCTGTGTGAAGTTTTTAACTGTCATCTAGAACTGCTCAAATAAAACCTTTTACCAGGCCTAAACCTGTTGTCCCTTGACAGCCCAGAAAGCAGGGTGCAGTGTACTCAAAAACATTGGCCATGTACTTGTAGGTGTTACATGACCTAGTAGTGAAAAACTCTTATATTTGTTTTTCACTGCTGCAAGGCTAACATCTTCTATAGACTAACATTAGAGTTACCTTATTACATTTAATAAGCTGTAATTTCCAAATGTGAGCAGGTAACTTCTGGTGAAGTTGGATTTTAACTTCCAACTTTGAAAATGCCACTTTTAGAAAGTTGGCATTTTGCTGCCTTAGCCATTTTGCACCTGTAGTCATGTGACTGGGTGCTACTGATGATAGAGCTTTTGTGTTTTCCTCCTAGACAGCCACATATAACAGGGAGCTTAGGTGTGCCTGGATGGGCCCTCACTGGCATGATGGGAGGATGGAGCTGGGCACAGTCCCACTTACACAGGCTGTGTCAGCCTCTGACAGACTCACCAGACCCTCGGGGTCTGCGCACGTTCCCAACATGTCCACCACAAGACAGCTCCAATACTCTGATTAGAATGTCACAGAGTCTAAGAGAGTCCAAGTGGGGATTAGGTAGGGAACAGCTGGGAAGGAGACCTGTAGGAAGCAAAAGGTTAAAACACAACATATCACGATTATATCATATGAATCTTTACTAGACTATGATTCTAAGCATTGTCATACTGTAACCATGGATAACTTAAGCATGGACTAAATAACTAGGCCTCAAGACGTCTGGTTACCTGGGAAGGCATCAAGAATGATTAATACAACTTCTCAATGAACCTATTAATGAAATGTTACACATTGACTAGGAATATAAGAACCCTCTAGAATGATGCTTTCAAAATCAAACATGGTCTTTTTGCATGAGGACAAGAAAATCTGAACATTTTCTGGAACACAATAGTATTAAGGGACTTATTATGCACATATAATGTAACATCTAGAATTTTAACACTTCGTTTTAAATGCAGAAACATGAATCGCGCACATTGCTGATTTCAACAAGAATATGCAAATGCCATGAAATGATCTCGCACACTGCAAGAGATCTGAAACATCAAGTTTTAATTGCAGGAGTGAATCGTGCGTATTGCCGATTCGAATGTCACCTTGTAAATGCCAAGAAATGGTTCCGCACAATCAGTATCAAGAGTTAAACACAAGTAATGAATAGCGCGTCTTGCCGATTCAAATGTCACCATGTAAATGCCAAGAAATGCTTGCACACAATGTGTATCAAGAGTTAAATGCAAGGAAAATGAATCACGCGTCTTGCCGATTCGAACGCCACCATGTAAATGCCAAGAAATGGTTGCGCACATTGAGTATCAAGGCTTAAGCACAAAGAATGAATCGCACGTCTTGCCGATTCGAATACCACCATGTAACTGCCAAGAAATGGTGGCACACAATGAATATCAAGGGTTAAACACAAGGAATGAATCGCGCGTCTTGCCGATTCGAATGCCACCATGTAACTGCCAAAAAATGGTAGCGCACAATGAATATCAAGAATTAAGCACGAGAAATGAATCGCGTCTTGCCGATTGCAATGTCAACATGTAAATGCCAGAAAAACCAAGAACACATTCACACGCACAAGGTAAAATCTCTCAACCTGTTGTGGGATCCTTTTGAGGTGTGCTTTTACTGTGTTACTGTTTGAAGTATTTCAGAAATACTTTACATATTGCCTCTGAGTTCAGCCTGACTGCTCTGTACCAAGCTATTAGACAGCTGAGCACAGGATAATTTAGGGTTAACTTCTGACTTCACCCTGAATTGCAGTAGCTGCTTTAGAAAAGGGTATCACCCCCTCAACCAGTAGCACAGTTTCTTACACTAGTATTAGTGGTGGGATTTGGACTTGTGTTGGTGCAATGCCCTACAGTAATTTTGTGTTACACAACCACCCCACATAAATAACCTAAAACCAATCCGAGTTTTTAAAAGTTCTCCCTGATTGGTTTCCTTTTGTTTTTCCAAATCTTCCCTCATTCCTACTTACTGGACAATCCAAAACCATATTTGCAGCAATGGAGTTTGAGCTGGCCAACCTGGAAAGTAACATGGTGGCTGAGAATAAACTTTTTTTCAAGGAAAGTGGCCTGCAGATGAAAAAGGGAAGCAGTAAGTTGGAGCTGCAGAAAGCTCTGAGGGCCTGCACAGAGGTTCGTCAGTTGACAGCAGCTGCAGAGGCGCAGGATAATGAGAAAGAAGCGGAGGACCAAGATCAGGATCTGTACATCAGCCCTGAAAGTCAGCCTACAATTGAGGAGGATAACCCAACACCTGAATTAGAACTCCCACCAGAGAAGGAAGCAGTGCATCCTCACATGGCCTGACCCCAGAGGGGCTGGCAGAGAGGAAGGCAGATAGGGAGGTCAGACTCTAGGTTGTCCAGTCAGGATGGAGGAAAGGAAGATTGCTCTCAGGAGAGCAGCCTTATGGAGCTGGAACTGAAAACAAAGCAGGCAGGCAGCAGTAACGGTAGCAGCATTACCTCAGTTTTTGACGCAGACAAGAAGGTCTGTATCCCCAAACACCTGGTACCCAATTATGTGGTGCGGGATGAGGTCGATAAATGGTCCTCAGTTTATGAGATGACCCTGAGGAGCACTAGGGGGAGTCGTCTGTGGAAGCATGTTTCCAGTGGGGAGGGATACTCTTGATCCTAGAAGTAGAGAAAACAAACCAGGTACACACCTGGAAAGCTATATTTTTAGCAATATTTGGGCTAACCCCTGAAAACTATCGCCAGAGGTTCAAAGGTAGCTCAAACTAACCAGTCAACCTTGGGTGGATGTCCTGGGCTATTCTGACAAGGCACTGAATGACTGGGTGAAGGGCAGCAAAGATGATTACTACAGTGGGCTGTACAACTTGATTATCAGGGAGTACATGCTAAATACTTGCTTTAGAGAGCTGCACCATCATCTAGTGAACAATAAGCTGACTGACCTCAGAAAGCTTACTGAGGAGGAGGACCTCTAGGTCAGCACCAGAGTGTCCAAAAAGGCCCCTGGAAGGGAACCCCAAAAGGATGGTCAGGGGTCCCACCGGAAGAGGGGAGAGTAAAAATTTAAAGTAAGGAGTTCTCAAAAGGCCCCCAAAATAATTCCAAAGTGAACAGTGGTAACAAGTAGAACTGGGTGGAAAACCTCTCTGCTCATGGAGTTGTCAGAATTCAGTTACTTCGTGGTAAGTGGAGTTGCGTGGAGTTCCCGAAATCCACCATCTAGCGTGAAACATAGTTTTTTTCCATTTGCCACAATGTTCTCAGGCTGCTATTGAGCACATGTGAGATTTAGCGCCTGGCCAAAAGGCTTCTGGCCACGACAGCGTATGTAGTGACACTTGTGAGCCCGAATGTACCCCCTGTAGATTTTCCACTCAAGAAGTAGCTAAATCTACTAAAAAACAGGTTTTCTAGTGGAATTTCTTCTTCAACTAACCATTCAAGTTGTTTTTTAGTGCGAGAAGCCATTTTAAAAACTTTTTTTTCCAACAGGAAATGCCCAAGAGACTCCAACTTCCTGTTCCTGTCCAGAAGCCTCCTCCTAGTGCTCTCCTGGTCACCTTTTACTTAGATTTTAAAGTGAAAGCATCACTCTTTGTCTCGTAGATATATACCTTTGGATTGAAGGGCTTTGTTTTTGTGATATCACACAAATATGTTAAAAAACTATTGTATAAGAGTGATGTTTGATAAGGCATGCACCAGTGTTTCTTTGTACTTTTGTTTGATTTTTACATTTAATTATAATGGGTGGCCTGGAGTTTAAGTAGGAGACTAGTTAATGTTTTGCATTTCATTGATTTTTCATCTTTTGTAAAGGAACATTTTTGCATAGCTCAGTACGCTATCTCCATGTGTGTTACATTTGTAATATTTAATATTTGGCTCAGACTTCCAATTGGCCATCTAGCCAGTAGATCCAGTACTAGTCATCAGTGCATGAAAGAAACGTTTCTGTGGCATATGGTTTTAAGATGTCACTTAAGGCAGGTATGGCATTGGAAATGCAAACAATGTTAGCTATTGTTTGCATTTAATTTATTTCTGCAAAACGTGTATATGGGGATAATATTTGATGGTACAGGAGGATATTTGTTGTTGTAAAATGCTTTTTAGCGCAGTTAATTTTCCTGTTTTTCAATTCCGAATTAATGGTAGCTGTTTCTCCAGTGTTACTTCAATGCCTCCTTTTTCTGGCCTGCGTGAGTGTTTTTCATCGGCCATCATTTGTCTTTGTTCTCCATGCCATGTGGCCAGCGACCATTTGTGTAGTCTATGCCCATAGACCTGAGGATGTTCTTTGTTCCCCGTGCCACCTCACTCACTGTTGTTGTTTAACCATGCGGCTGGAACCCATTGTTCACCATCCAGGCACTGTGCTTTTGCTATGGGCTTGCCTGTGTTCTTTGTTGTCCATGCCTCCTTGCTCGCTGCTGTTGTTTGACCATGTGGCTGTCGGCCATTTTGTGCATCCAGCCAGTGTGCTTTGCAATAGGCCTGCCTATGTTCTTTTTTCCCCATGCCCTCTTGCACGCTGTTGTTTTTTGACAATGTGGCTTGTGGCCATTTTGTGCATCCAGCCACTATGCCGTTGCCATAGGCTTGCATGGATAGATGTGATACCAGTTTAATAATGTGGTTGGGTATCATTGTAATATATCTATACTAAGAATGTGATTTTGATGGACAATGCTGAAATTATGACATGCTTTTTTTGCATTTTTTATTTTGCACCTCCTTGCCTCACAATAGATTTCTTTTTTCTAGTACTCCCAGGCAAACATCAGGGATTATTGATAGTTTTTAATTTAATTTTTTATTTTTATTTGAGTATTTTTTTTTTATTTTTTTTTTAAATATTTTTATTTAATTTGTTATTTGAACGTTTTAATATCTTATTTTTTATTTTTTATTTCAATTTTTCAATTTTTTTTATTTTTTTAAATGCGTTTTTTAAATGTTTTTTTTTTTTTTTAATTTATTTTTTTATCATCTCTCCATCCATCTTTCCACCATTGGCACACAGCTGTGCTACAGCATTTTGGGCCAGATTTAATGGAAAATGGTGGTGTTGCGCCAAATTTGGCAGCGTCGTGCACCATCATTTTCACAATGTAGGGATGCGCTGTATTTAATAGAATATGGCACACCCCTGTGTTTCCCCCTACACAGTGCTAAATTTGCTGCTGTGTGCCAATGCAGCCACCCTTGCACCATTGTGCAAGAATGGCTTTACTGGGGGGAAGATTGCTTTTGTGCAGGAAGGAGCACCTTATTGCACAAAAACAATCTTAAATGGCGATTTGCTATTTCCATGTGTGATGAAAATGCAGCACACATAGAAAGAGCAAAAAAACGACTAGAAATGAAAGCATTTCTCCTTGTTGTACCATTCTAATGCCACCCCTGGGGTGGTGTTAGATTTTGGAGGCGCCTCCGGTTTACGAAAATTCGTAAATCTGAGGTAGCGTCAAAATGCAATGGCTGTGGTTGGGGCACACCCACAGCAACACCTAATGCACGCCTCTTCCACTCAGTGTGCCACCTTGTAAATATGGCGCAGGGTATAGCGCCACTGGAGCATCACGAAAAGTGACACTCCTGTGGTTCTAGGGGCTCTTAAATATGCCCCTCAGTTTCTTAAGGTATAATTCCATTTTGTCCTGGATACCCTGGCTGTGGGGCACTGCAGACGCATCAGCATATCATTCATTATTAATGATTATTCCATTTTCCTTGGACCACCTAGCCTGCCATAGGTTTTTAAAGGATTATTACATTTACCCATGCACCTCTCTGACTACCAGAGGTGTCTCCTTTGGGATAGATGGAAATACAGCAAAGAGCTACATCTCTATGTTATTTTGCCTGATTTGAAATTATATTTTATAGTATGGTGGTGTGACCTTACAATGTTTGGATAAGTTGTTATTTATTATATAAATAACCAACTACACTAATACTGGATTTGTCTGTCCTATTTCAACCTGCAACAATGCCACGTTTCACTAACTATATTTTTTCTTGCTTGATTGCTTTTAGGTGCACAAGAAAAGAAGAGACGTCACCCACAGTACTGACAAACAGAAGGTCTGTACAGTGACTTCAGTCCTCCAATCTCTTCCACTTGTGCAGCTTAGTGCCACTGCCAACTGAGAGCTTTAAGATGGCCCCAAAGAAAGTTGCTCCCACAAAAGTGGTCAATGAGAAGAAGCAGATTTCCACCAGTTGCACGCCAATCACAACCTTTTTTGGGAGATGTGTGCCTGCCATACCAGTCTCTGAGGAGGAACCTGGGAGGAGCACTCCTGCATCAACAGAATCAGGCCTACCTAAGCCCAAGACCATGTCTGTCAGTAAGGGAGCCACAGCAATCATGGTGATGGTGATGAGCAGTGACGTTGGATTGGATTTGTCCCTTTCACAAAGTAGAATCCAATTGTTTCAGGAAACAGGGCAAAGTGGACATCAGCCGCAGCCAGCAATAGTAGATCTTCCTGAAGCTGGAGCAGAACAGTAGATTAAGTTTCCTGCTGAGCAAGAACCTCGTCTTTAAGAATCATTGGCTCACAGATCTCCAGAAAGAAAGAGGAAGGGTACTACTCCAACATCTTGTCCAAGCACCACTTTTAATGTCGATGATAGGACATGGAGTGGACCCTGGCAGAGTCAAGGAGATGCCAGGAGAGGCAAGGGAAAAGAAAAGTTCCTGAAAGCCTTAGAACCATGGAAGGGGATAATGAGGAGGATGACAACGACGAGCCAGTCATTGTGGAAGCTGGCACAGAGGAGTCCAACATTACTATTCAACCTGCTCCAAGGGATGTGGCACAGGTAGCACTGCCAGCTCCCATATTTGTAAAACCCCAGCTGAGATCTGCACCAACCCCTATCTCAGTAGAAGTATGCACTCCAGAGGGGCTAATTGATGACCCACCCACCTACCTCCATTTCATCTTCTGGCATTGGCAGTGGCTCACTAAGAAAGCACTTTTCCCCAGTTTGGGACCTCTTTGCGATTAGCAAAGAGGAGGAGAATATTGCAATATGCTCCATTTGCCACACAAGTGTTCGCAGAGGTAAGCCTGGTTCACATTTTGGAACTGGAGGTCAAGCAACTCCTCACATGAAAATACATCAAGCAATCCGGTGGGAGGAGCACCTTAAAAAAAATTGTGAATGCGGTCGTGGTGGTGAAGGTGAGGAGAACTGGGAAACATCAGCTAAGTCCAATCACGGTGGGAGGTGAAGAAGAAGAATGTGACCTCCTCACACAAAGCAGCCCTGTCCCCAGCAGTACACCAGATTCACCCACCTCAGTGACTTTACAAAGGCACAAGAAGTCTGAGAGTCAGATGGAGAAACCACAGCATACAGTGACTGCCCCACGATGCACAGTGAGTCCACCACCACCTACTACTCGAAAGTCACCTGCATCAGTGGCCCCAGAAAAGAAGAAAGTCCAGGCTCCTATTACGTCATGTTTAAGCAGGAGCGGCCCTACGACTGCAACCACCCAACAGCATGTTTGTACAATGCGAAGCTGGCAGAAACGTTAATGCTAGACCTCCTCTCTTTTTCTTTTTTTGAAGGAGTGGGATTCTTAGAATTTGTGGCAGCCATCTTCCCAAAATAGAAGGTTCCAAATCGGAACTATTTTGCCACAGTTGCTGTTCCAGTGCTGCATCATGATGTGCTGCAATTGGTTGGGCAAGCTTTGCAGCAAAGTGTTGTCTACACTATCCACATGGTGACAAGTAGTCAGGTGACTGATTATATGTGCATCATTGAACACTGGATCTCTTTTGCGGGGGTAAAGCAAAAGCTATTTTTGGACCTGAAGAAAGTTTTAAGTGCGTTCGGCAGCATGCAACTGTAGCAATGTTTGTGGTAGTCTGGTCTCAGCCTTTTTAAAGTTATGATATAATAAAACTCACTATCGCTCTGTTTTCTTTAAATCTACTTGACAGTGATGGATAACCCTTTGATTAATCCTACAGTTGGACTTCCCACAGGTGGGAGTGGCACCTTGCTTGTGATGTCTTACCTGTTAGCACGCTAGGCTGCTACTACTACTACCACCACCATAAGATGACACCTTTGGAAAACCCTTCAGTAAGAAGACTGAGGTGGCAGACCTCATTTAATCTGCTCAGGTAAGAGAACTATGTAATTTTATTATTTGCAATTTTATTATTTATTGTATGGTTACTTAAAACTGTTACAAATAGATCAAGACCACCTTTAAGATAAAAAAAATCAACAACATCAAAGCCAAAAATAAAAAAAAAAATAATAAACCATTAGTGCTTATTGCATGAGGATAACAACAATACCATGACAAGCTAAAATGCAATCAGAGCAAGGACTCTTACACAACACAAGAGCAACAGTAATAATGAAACAGTTAAAAATGCTTGTGTTTAAAAAACAAATGGAAGTGACAGTTGGGAGGAGCAGGGGCATGAGTTAATATGAGCTAATTTGTATTTTAATGTGCATATTGCAAAATCACCAAACTTGCAGGGCCATTCGCTAAAGTGCAGCGTACAGGAAGTTCCTACCCACAATGTAGGGTTTAATTATTGTTGCTGGGTTCAAAAACTGCAGAGTCTCTGAATATAAAACCAATCACTGTAATGCAGCAACAAAGTTTGCACCAATTAACGTTGGGCTTGTATGTCTGCATTTGACAAAAGCCGGTGAACGTGGGGGAGTCATGAACTGAAGAGGGTCCAAAGGGGCCAGCTATTTCATAGAGACTATATTCATTCCTAACCAGACACTGTTGCCAGAGACAGACAGTTGTCGAGCAAGCTCCTTCCTGCAATGGCTATGAATTTGCTGATCCAGGCCAGATCTTTTACAACCTCAGATGTATAGATGTATGTCACGGCCACATTACATGACCTTATGCCCTTTTGAAGAAAAACAGGACTTAAATAAGCCCACCTCTGAGCAAACAGTGATGGACAACAACATATATTGTGCATATCCGATTCCAGGGATCCTTTGCATAGTCCTCGCTTTCCATTACCCCGGGATTATTCTTCAGGAGAACTATGGATTGAAGTGAACTTGTTTAGTTAGTAATTAGCTTCTACTGAAGATGTTGTTTGTGTGTATCTTGGATTTTGGAGGAACAATAGGCAATGGGAATCATCCCCTAGTGGTCAATATAGTTACACAGGCCAGAAGAGCAAGAGTATAACTAACTGACATACACATTTCTAAGCAGGTTTAAAACAACAGGCTACACTAAAAGACAGCAGTGCAAACTGAAAGACCAAAATAAATATTTGAGTCATAAATAAAGTAAAATAAATGATTCCCCTATTATTTGTTACAATTTTAAAACCCACCCTTTCCACCCACAACAGACCCAGCCCACTCCCCAAAAAATCCCCCATCCCCAAACAAAGTCCAATGAAACTAAGTCCAAAGTCCAATGAAAATCCAAATCAAATGTCCAAAGAGAAAAAACCCAGTCCCAAATCCCTTTCCCACCCTCTCCACCCAAAACAAGTCTCCCTCCCACCAAAACAAAAATTAAAAAGGGTTTAAAAGAGGGCGTTCTCTATGTGGGTCCAAGGATCACTGAGGGTTGCCTCTATATGTGCTACCCGGTGGTCCAGACGCGTGATGTTTTGGAGTATGCGCTGTTGAAATATGCACAGATTGGCTGGTGCAAGCTGGCAGAGGTGCTGACAGTGTTGTTCCTGCCGCTAGGAGGCTGGAGGCGCTGGCAGCTGGTTGGAAGAGCTTGGACACTGGAGCATGTTGGCAGCTGCCTGGGCCTCATCCTCCTATTCCTGAACAGCCACCAGCCGCTGATATTATATTCTGTGCAGAGGGCCTCCAGCCTCTTCTGCCACAGCTGGGCAGCAATCTTTTGGCAAGCAGGAGGATGTCCACCAGAAGTATCTACAGCAAGAAAGAAAAAGGAAAATGACAAAGTGCAAACAGTGCTCTGTGCAAACAATTGCACAGTAGCAGTACAGTGCTGGTCCCGTTGGGCCACTGGAATTTGATGTGGCTGATTATGAGTCACAGGACCTTTTTTACCCACACAAGCCTCACTGTAGTTGATGAATGTTGAAATAGTATAGTTTGAACTGGCATGAATCAGTTATAGAAGCCATGAAATAGAAATCAATTCTACATTAATGTGGCACATGCCATAAAGGGATTTTACATTTTCTTTAGAGAGGCTGGGACAGAACTTTGGAAATAATAAAGGACTGAAGTACAAGAAGGTGACAGAGTGGGCAATGGGAGGGAAGGGAAACACACCTTGTTTTAAGTTTGCAATGCACTGACAACTTTGAAAATGCTGTGTTAAGTGAAGAAGATGCACACTGCACAGACAACACTATTGTACTGCCAAATTGAGCCATGCTGCAGTTATGTCAAAGTAGCATGGGTGACTAGTGTGCAGGGATTTACGATGATGGATGGAAGGATACATATGTGCTTTGCTTAACAACTACAGTGAGTTAAGGGAATAGACAGAAAATTAAAATACCCCTCCTTTGAACCAAACTTTGATAACCGAGCAAACTAAGCACAGTAGATGAACAGAGACACCTCTCTCCAAAAGAGCTTCCTTATTTCTTGGTCCAAGCAGTTATCCATTCATATTTTCATTGTTATATTCACCCGTTGATACCTACCATTATGCTTTACATTCTCTCTCCTCTAGGCATTGATCATTCCAATCCATCTGTATATCCAGCTGTCCATCCATGCAGTCACCTATCCAGTATCCACTCTTTCAACCATCCTTTCACCCATCAATCTATTTACTCACACATTGTTCATTACCATCCATCCATCCCTAACCTACCCGAGCATCCTTTTACCCATCCACCCTTCACCCACTGAGGCATCCTTTCACCCATGTACCCTTTCATCCATTCTTTCACCCACCTATGCATCTCCTATCACCTTCCTAGACACCTTTTTACCCACCCACAAATCCTTTCACTCATATTCCATTTCACCCATCCTTTCTTTTATTTATCCATCCTTCATTCCTTTTTCCAACAATCCATCGTTTGTAGTGTCCATTCATTATGAGTTTTCGTCTGCTGAGCTGCAGTTAGAAGAGGCCTTTAAGGACTCAGCCCCTGCTGTAGCTGCTAAAGCAGGGGGTTCAGAAGCAACTTCCTTACAGTGGGTATACTAATAATTGATAATAAGCAAGCAATATGACTCACCAATGCCCATACCTCCTGCCGCCAGTTCTACCCCTTTGACCGCTGCCACATCCATCATAGTTTTTCATGTAATTTTTATTTTTTATTTTATTTTGTATTTTAATATTTGTATTTAATTTGTTATTTGAACATTTTTATAATTTTAATTTCTTATTTTTTAATTTTCATTTTTTTATTTAAACGTTTCTAATTTTTGTTTTTTATATTTTTTTAAATGTGTATTTTAAAATTTTATTTTTAAATTGATGCAGCCACTGGCCCCTGCACTGGTCGGTCGGTGGCACTGGAAAAAATGTTATACATTTTAGAAGCCAGATACGCCTCCCCTTGTTATTTTTTAAGAACTAATTCAACAAAATATAACTGCAATAGATCACTACAGTTCTGTCTTCTTCTATCATTCACTTTAGGAATTTTGTTGTTTAACTATGTTAGATAAGTCAGGTAGTCAAGTCAACCACAAACGTATCATAAAGGAGGGGCAGAGATATGTCACTGAAACACAATGAAGGTGAGGCATATTTTGTCAATCCAGGAACAGTTATGGTGATTTGCTGATGTCTTGTTTGGTAAATGCAACAGACTGTCCTCATGCTACTTTCCAGCCATGCTGGGCTGTCATTGAAAGTGCTGGTATGGTCTATTACTGTATAAATGAATAAATCATGCACACAACATGGGGAGAGCACCATGACAATGGTGCAGTCACTTTTTACTGTTGGGGCATGGGCAATCAAATGAAAACATTAACAAACATGCATAGAAAAGCTGACTTGGGCATGCATTCTTCTCGGTAGAGTACTGTCCTAAAAATCTGTCCTCTTAGTCTTATAGTACCAGCCGCAAGATATATAAGAGGAAGAGGGAAAGCTAAGCTTAGTAACAAAGCAGAAGAAGGTTACATACTAGTACAGACAGAAAGGAGTCAGGTACAGAAAAATGAAAAATAGAAAAATGCTGAGATAACAAGAATGCAACAAAGCTTAAAACAAAAATAAGTATCAGAAAAAGATAGAGGCACAGTAAAAGAACAGAAAAAATATTCTTAAAGAGGGGAGGTTAGAGTAGGGAAATAATATATCCGGAAGACTTAATGGGGCCAGGAGATCCGCCACCTGCCACATTGGTGGTGGCACTGGTACCCTCATCTTCCGTACCTGCCTGAGATCATGCTTTCTTCTTCCCCTTGGGTGTTGAGATAAGAAATGAAGACGATAAAAAAATAGACTAATGGTATACTCCCAAAAATATTTTGACAGGGAAAGGCAAACACAGTAACATTGTAGTTTTCTGAATCAGATCGTCTATAGTACCAGTATCGACCTATTCATTTCCTACACTTAATCCCTACTCCAAATTTCTTAAAGTACCTCTGCAACTATGTACTACTAGTAATGCATTCATATTGCAACAAATCATCTTAGATGTCTTCTGGGGGTGGCGGCAGCCACCATCAATTTATTAGCTCTTAGCGTGGCCTTTGATACTGTGACTCATGCCATTCTGCTCAAACGGTTGTCTCCTTTGTGTCTGCAAGGTAAAGCTTTGGCCTGGTTAGCATCCTTACTAAAGGATCGCACATTTCAAGTTTTTTCAGCCAACACTTGATCTGAAATGTTGGTCTTAACCTCCAGAGCCCCACAGGGCTATGTGTTAAGTCCCCTGATATTTAACATCTACATCTGCCCATTGGCAGACATAGTGGAGAGTTGCAGCTTTTTTCTTATGTGGATGACGCTCAGATCATCTTCTCTTTGTCATCCGCACAGGACCAGGGATCATCCAATCTTAACTGGGGCTTGAGTCCAGTGGCCACTTGAATAAATGCTAACCCTCTCAAGTTCAATGGCAAGAAGATGGAGGTCAATGTCCTGAGTAGGCACACTCAACTCTGGGGCCCCTAACATTGGCCAGAATCCTTAGAACTTCTTCCTAAACTGTCTCCAAACTTAGGTTTTGTTCTTGATGAAAAATTGTCCATGAAACCTCAGTTGACTAATGTTACCTCCATCTGCTTCGCTGCACTGAAATGGGTGAAGATTCAAGCCCCAATCTTATCCAGATTGGATTATGGTAACATCCTATATTTGGGAATAGACCAGGCATCTATTAGGCATTTGCAGATGGTTCGGAATGCAGCGGCCTGACTGCTGTTTTGGCTGCTTAAGCACAATGCAGTTTCACATCTCTTCTTTGAGCTGCATTGGCTTATGATCACTGAAGGCATTCAATTTAGGGCCCTCTGTCACATGTTCACAGCCAAAATTAAGATTGGTCCATGCTATACTCAAGACCAAGTGATACCATATATCCTCATCTGAGATCTTCAAACCTGGCCTTCTGTACTGTACCCAAATTTCAACTGACTCGGATTGGAGGACGCTCCTTTGCAGTGTTGGGTCCAAGACTATAGAACTTCCTTTCAAATTGTTCAGAGACTGCATTTATCTGCTTGCCTTTTGTAAAGGCTTGAAGACATGGCTATATTAAGTTGGCAGTTTGTTGTTTTGCTTTTTCTAGCACCAGGAAACGCTTTTGAGTAGCTGTGCGCTTTATAAGATTAAAAATAGTAATAATAATAGAGCACCATTGTTACCCCCTCAACTGAGCTGCCCTCAAATAAGCAGTCCAGGAAAGTGATCCGAACAGAGGCCTGCCAGAAAGCCTTTGATAACCTGAAGGAGGCCATGTTTACAGGACCCATACTTAAGGCTCCTGACTTCTCTAAGGAGTTTATAGTGCAGACAGAGACTTCAGAGCATGTCATGAGGGCTGTCTTAGCACAGTTACATGAGCAGGGCCTGGACCAACCAGTAGCCTTCATTAGCAGTATGTTACCTCCCCGGGAGTAGAGTTGGAGTGTGAATAAAAGGGAAACATTTGCTGTGGTCTGGGTACTGAAGAAGCTGAGACCTTACCTGTTTGAGACTTACATCTGGGTTTAGACAGACTATAGGTCCTTCAGATGGCTCATGCAAATGAGGGGGGAAAATCCCAAACTGTTGCGGTAGTCCATAACAAGGAATGGACTTTACAGTGGAGCACCGTCCTGGGTCAGACCTCTCCACTGCTGGTGCTCTATTCAGGGTTTTCTGCCTCAGTGATGAGAATTCCCAAGGAATCAGGTAGTTTTCCTCACTTGCAGCTGGGACAGACCCTTAGGGCCTTAGGGTGATCTTCCCCTAAACTTTCTGCCTCCCTCCTCAATTTTTGCTGATCTAATTTTTGCTGACTTTTGGACTCTACGCACTTTACCACTGCTAACCAGTGCTAAAGTGCATGTGCTAACTCCTTAAAACATGGTTATATTGGCTGCTGTCCAATTGACATACTTAATTTAATTTACTTGTAAGTCCCTAATAAAGTGGCACTACATGTGCCCAGGGCCTGTAAATTAAATGCTACTAGTGGACCTGCAGCATGAATTGCGTCACCCACTTATGTAGCTCTTTAAATATGTCTCAGGACTGCCATTGCAGCCTCTGTGTGCATTTTTTAACTGGCATTTTGACCTGGTCAAATAAACATTTTGCTAGCCCAAACCTTCCTTTTTAATACATATATGTCATACCTAGGGTAGGCCCTGGACAGCCCAGAGGATAGAGTACAGTGTACTTACAATGTTGGATATGTGCTTTTAAGTTTAACTTTACTAGGAACTTAAAAGTAAATTAATTGTGCCAAGTGGATGTAATCCAATATTACCATGTTTTACGAAGTGAGCACAGGCATTTTAGTACTGGTTAGCAGTGGTAAAGATTAAAGCGTCCTAAGGTCAACAAAAATGAGCCCAGCAAAAATGGAGGAGTAAGGCAAAGTTTGGGGAACGACCACCTTGAAGACTGACAGGTCTAACAAACGCCAGTCAAAGTTGTTTAAAAAACAAATAAGGCTAATAAAATAACATCTCTGATTCAGAAGTCATTGTTGTATTGGATATATACTGTCATGGCTTTTTGAGAGAATATCGTGGTTGGCATATACTGTAGATATATAGCATTCGTAATCTCATGCAGTTTCGAGCCTTCTTAACTGTTATCTTTTTTGGCTCGAATGATATAATGCATGATACTCCTAGTATGTGTCAAGTATGACAACAATTACTTGTGCCGTCTCCATTTCCTGACTAGCTCATTATATTCGTTTCTATTTCATATGAGCTTCCTGCAGAACAACTAACTAGATATTATTTCGTTTTGCATGAGCCAACATCGTGTGTCTTTTATCGAGGCTGCCCATTGCTTAGCTATTCCAGTATGATATTCGACGAAGTTATGTCATTGCTATTAAACTTCGTGTGCATTTTAAGTAACCTTCGTCGTCTACTACCATATTCCCAGCTCAGTGAAACACATTATCCATGTCATGGTCGTATTTGAACAAACTATTTGGAAAATTCACACAAGGACTGCTCATACGTAACTCTGCACCGATGAGTGTCCCATATGTTAGTATTAACTGAAAAATAAAAATAAAATATATACACGTGCTATTCAATCGTCTGGTTTTCCATCCCAGATAGACATTTTGATATATTTAATTGTTTGCTCGACTTCTCACATGAGTTGAACAGTGAAACTATCCTGTCAGGAAGCCACTCACTTTCGTCCAAATGAACTGCTGGACAGAATCGTTTAGAGTTTCACGAGCTCCTCCCGGCGCAAAGCGTGTTTTAACAAATCAAGTGCTGGTCTCCAAACACACCCTGGTAGAAGATTACTAATTGGTTCTTTTTCCAGCACCACTCCCCTTTTTAATTTTGAGGCTGTAGTTCTTGATTTGTATTGTCCCCTCCCTAGTCAGAAGATCCTACATGGTGTCCCCCTTCCCATCATGATTCAAGGGGAGCCTAATAGAACCCATTGTGCTGCATCCTCCTCCATTAGGATGTACAAAGCAGGAGTATCACAGTGTTACATATATATTGATGTGAGTCCTCCACTGAGTCTCAGGTCTATGTCCAAATGTAAGGGTGTTTTGAAAATGTGGTCTGCTCACTACTCAAAGTCTACCTCATTCTGGGTTGTTTCCCTATAAATCAATGATATGTCATCATCCATTTCTTCCCATTGTACGTTATATATACGTCCATGTTCAGCGGCTAAAACACTGGGCTACTTATGAAGTTTCCGGAGGTGCAATTGGGGTTTGTGTCCACCCACACTCAGGTTGGTGAAGTGGCATTTTGAACCCTTCTTAGGTGGTAAGGGGGTCCCTGCTCTCTCTCTCTCTGAAGACCCACCTGTCTGCATAACCACCAGCCCGCTGGCGGTGAGAAGAGCACTGTTTCTTCTGGTCACAGTTCCGGCCTGCACCAATGTAATGAAATCTGGTGCCTGGAGTAGGTTCATTATATATCTTTTGTTGTCTGTATCAACGTCTCAGGTGCACCCTTTGCAAGCTTTAGTTCTGGAGTTCTCTTCTGAATAGGTTTACACTCTGTTGCATTGATCCATAATACAGACACCTTTGTCTTCTTTTGCCATGAATCTCGGTTGTGGCGGGAAGAAAAGCATGTACTGAGGCTTGAAGGACCTTTGCAATTAGTTAAGAGTGGCAAAGATTTGCTACTCTTTCAACGTATAGTTACAATGAGGTGTTCTGAGGGGTATCGCCTACACTGCGTTGTGTATGTAGGAAAGAATGTAATTCCTGAGAAAATCAGGATTACAGCAGACCTAGGGAACACGTGATAGAATTCACTTCTTCCTAACATGAGCCTAGGTAGCGCTACCCTATTCTCATCAGTTAGGACACCAGTTATCAGTGTTAACAGCTGAAAACAGCCATACAGTAGCAGTCAGTGCTAAGCATTTCTTGTGGGAATGAAGAAGCTATCGCCATTAGCTGTTAACACTGATACTCCTTTCTCATGAAGTCATCCAAACACAACTAATGACTGATGTGTGGAATTGTATGCAACCTAATGTTTGACTTCAGATTTCACTGGCTTCAATCGTGTCCATTTCACTTGAGGTGATTTGTTTGTAGCTGCAAACCCAATAAGTCTGATTTTAGCAGGCTAGTGTGATAGCTACGTTTTTCATTTTTATTGGGAGAATACAACACTGTTGTGGTCTTTTGCTATTTTATGCATTCTCCCCACAATCCTAATGTTGTCTGCTGCTTATCCAGTGTGTGAGGTCATTTTTTGGTTGGAATGTTGAGAGTGTTTGTGCTTGGCTGAGTGGGCAGTTGGACTGAAAAAGGCTGAGCGGCGGGATGTTGTTTCTTGTGGGGCTTTTTCTGTAACCTACAACTAAGCTAATAAACCTACTTCTTTTATAGCCTATGAGTATCCATTTTTGATTTCAACAATGGTGACGACATGAAGCTAACATACGCGTGAAAGGAGTTGGGAGAGAAAGGAAAAAGTCTACAAGAAACAAAGAGAAAAGAGAAAAATCTAAAGTGAAAGAAACTGAAGATTGAAGTGAAGAAGAACGCCCTGGAAAATCCACTAGTGACTTTTCAACCTGATAGCCTGCAGTCATCAGTGATCTGGGGCGTTTGAACTGTTCAGTTTGGAAGTGTATCCTGAATTAAGGTGATGTGGTGTCAACTAGCAGCGCTGAAATGCAGCTTTATTGGTGTCCGTTGTGAGAAACATTCATGTCAGCTGGCAGTGAGCGTATTTGGATTCCAAATGTAGAGACCCTATACCAAAAGTAAAGTACCTTTAGTGGACTCAGCACCTATTTCAAAATAATTGCTGATGCGCTGTTAATCGCGTTGGGAGGAATGAACTCTGCATGTGTGATCTGTTCCCAAGGAGATTTCTTAGTTCCCCTTGAGCTACTGTGCACAAGCTGGCGTCAATGAAGGAGGAGAGATCTCCTGAAGGAATAAGTTCTAAGTGATGCCAATGACTTCTGCACACACTGCTGTAACAGCCCCTACTTCCTAAAGAAACAAATGTAACATGTGCACTGGCAGGCATCTTGATGAATTGGGAAGTGTGATATTTGATCCCACGATGAATACAGTGTTGTATCCACTCTATAAACGCCTTCAATGCATCTCCATATTCACCTGTTTACAACTTTGTTTTCTGTCATATTTTATTCAGCGCAAAAGCTAAATGGTACATTCTGTCAGTTGGAGGAGCAAGACGGTGACGGGCACAGCTGAGAGTTGAGTTCCTTAGAGCGTTTTTAGAAGCATTAGGATGTGGGCACGTAGACACTCATGGCACAGAACCAGTTAAGTGCACGCATGTCCTTTTGAAGCCTAAATAATTCTAGAACATACTTGATGATGTTTCCCGGCTATGTTCAAGTAATTCTGGGGAGAAGATTGAGATGTGCACTACTGCTTTCATGTGCAAACAAGTGGAGAACTGACTGGTATTATATTATTACACAAATTGAAGAAATCGAACCTGATCAAAGGCGCAATCAAGCCTTGGATGGTGTATGTGACTTTTGGGGAAAGCTGTGAATTTGTATTGGTGGTCAGAATTCTTGGACCTGCCACCTGGGAGGAATGGTGCTGTGTTGCTCACTTGGGTGAAGGTCGAGAGACTTGCCAGAAAGAAAATTTCTAATGTAGTGACCTTAGAAATGATGCTATTGTGAATATGTTATGCTTAAAGCTTATTTACTATACTACATGGAAAGTTAAGCAAGAAGTTGTGCTGAATGCTATACTGAACTTTAGGAATGTCTTATGAGATTGTAAACTAGAATGAACAATTCACTGTCTGATTTAACTGTCACAAGAGTGAGTAGTTACTTGTTTTTATCAAGTTAAATTTATATAAAGTATCCTAATTGTTTGAATGAGCGAGAGTAAGTTACCTTTTGTGTAAAGTTGTTAAGTGTGAGTTGTTACTAGTGTTGTGAGATTAGTCTCTTGGTCCTTATTTGGGACAATGTTTTGGACCATCCTTTCTAGGGGTTTAGAATGGAGGGCCGGTGAGTTTAGCCAATGCTTTAAGGGGTTTTTATGTCAATCCTTAGTAAGGGGTGAAGGATGTGGGGAACTGTATTAATCCCAATGGTAAGGGGGTACACCCCAGTGATATATGTCAATCCTTCCTAAGGAGTTAAGGATGTTAGGACAGTGTATTAAGCACAATGTTAAGGGGGTACACCCCCGTGATATATGACAGTCCTTCCTAAGGGGTTAAGGATGTGGAGGGAATGTGTTAAGTTAATGTTAAGGAGGTACATTGTTACACCCAATGCAGTTGACGATAGGTGGAACCCTGGTCCTGTTTAAGTGAATGGTGATGACGGTACATGATTACACCCCAGTGCAGTAAAGGGTAGGTGAATCCCAGGTCCTGTTTAAGTGTATGGTGATGGGGGTATGTGGTTACACCCCAGTGCAGTAGAGTGTGGAAGAAGCCCTAGTCCTGTTTCAGTGTTGGGTTCAGGAAGGCAAAGGGCTGGTCCTGTTACAATGTATGTGATGTGGAGAGGAACAGGTAGTTCCAATCAATCAATCAACCAGTTTTTATAAAGTGCAACTACTCACCTGTGAGGGTCTCAAGACGCTGGTAGTGGGTCCCGGCATCATTCGAAGAGCCATGTTTCAAGGTTTTTCCTGAAAATGGTGAGAGATGTGCTTTGTCTAAGGTGCAAGGGCAGGTAGGTCCAGCTCTTAGCTGCGAGGTATGCAAAAGATCTTCATCCGAATGTGGTTTTCCGGATGCGTGGGATGGTAGCTAGCGCCTGCTGGGCAGAGCGGAGGGGGTCTGGCGGGGTTATGGAAGGAGATGCGATGGTTCAGGTAGGCCGGTTGTGCAGGGCCTTGTAGGTGTGGGTGAGTAGCTTGAAGTTGATTTGCTTCTCTTCTGGGAGCCTATTGAGGGTCCTCAGGTTTTTGGAGATATGTTCTTATCAGGGGATGTTCAGGATGTGTCTTGGGGCAGCGTTTTGGATGAGTTGTAGTTTCTTGATGTTCTTTGTTCTGGTGCCGGCGTCGAGTGCATTGCCGTAATCAAGCTTGCTAGTGACTAGGTCGTGGATGATAGTAGTCGACCGGATTCATTTGAAGATTTTGCAGAGTTGGCAGAGGGTGTGCCAGCAGAAAGAGGTGACTGCATTTACCTGTCTGGTCAAAGATAGGGAGGAGTCAAGGATGATTCCTAGGTTGCGGGCGTGGTCAGTCGGAGTAAGTGGTGCGCTGAGCAATGTGTGCCACCAGGAGTTGTCGCAGGCTGAGGTGGACTTTCTGAAGATGATGAGCTCGGTCTTGTCCGAGTTGAGCTTGAGGCAGCTCTCCCTCATCTAGGCGGCGGCGGCTTTCATCCCTTGTGAAAGTTCCTCTTAGCTTTATCCGCTTCTTCAGTGAGGGATATGATAAGTTGTGTGTCATTGGCATATGACAAGATGTTCATTTCATGGTCTCTGACGATGGCTGCCAGCGGGGCTATGTATATGTTGAAGAACGCTGGGCTCAGGGAGGATCCCTGAGGGACTGCGAAGCTGACTTCTGTTGGTTTGGGTATGAAGGGTGGGAGCCTGGCTTTCTGTGTTCTTCAGGTGAGGAAGGACTGGATCCATTGCAAGGCTTTTCCACAGATTCCTGCATTGTTTAGTCTGGTGCATAAGGTGCTGTGGGAGACCGTGTCGAAGGCTGCTGAGAAGTCATGGAGTATGAGTGCTGTGGTGTGTCCGCGGTCGAGGAGTGTGCAGATGTCATCAGTGTCTGCAAGAAGAGCTTTCTCCATGCTGTGGTTGCTGTCGAATCCAGACTGAGAGGTAGCCAGAGAGTTGTTGTCCTCAAGGCATTGTCGCAGCTGCAAGTTTATGGCTTTTTCCAGGACTTTGGCTGGGTAGGGTAGAAGCGAGATGGGTCGGAAGTTCTTGAGCTCTGATGGGTAGTTAGTGTTCTCTTTTGGATGAGCAGGGAAATTCTGGGTTATCTGTAAACTTGTATTGTAAATTTGTGGAATGTATTCATTACCTGTGTTTTTACCATTGTTCATCCTATTGGATTATTGAAGTTATACAGAGGGTGTTTGTTTAACAACTTCTGTTTATTTTGTTGAGGTGGTATCTATGGTTTTGTAGGTCGTTTTGTGAGGGTGTTTTGCTGTCTTTCATTCTGCTGATTTTTTTTTATTGTTTCCATAAGGGGTGATGTGTTGTGGCCTCTTGGTATCTTATGCATTCTCCCCACAATCTTAAGGTTCCCTGCTGTTCAGCCATTGTATGGTTGAAATGTTGAGAGTGTTTGTGTTTGGATGAGTGGACAGTTGGACTGCGAATGGCTGAGAGGCAGGATGGTGTTGCTGGTGGGGCTTTAACTGTAACCTACAACTAAGCTAGTAAACCTATTTCTTTCATAATCTACGAGTATCCCTCTTTGATTACAGCAAACACAAAAATACAAAGAAGAAAAAATAAAACATGATGCTACCCTAAACTTACTGGCCCTTAGCTTGCAATAACATTTATCCAATAAAAAACTTGAACAGAAATGTTAGTGCTTCCTACCAGATGGTGTAGGCAAAACATGGAATAGAAGCCCTGTTATGAAGCACATCACAGAAAAATATAATTCTTATTGGTGCAAAGGAAATGTAGCATTGACTTCAAATTACTATAGAAGACATAACTTAAACACACAAAGGGTGATTAGAAAAATAAAAAAGATAAAAATGGAAACAAAAAAGCATTGACAAATAAAGGTTTGCTTCTTCAGTCTTTGCACCAACGTCCACTTTGCTTTTGGTGGAAGCACATAATACGATAAAGCAAAATGCTCTCATTCTAAGTTGAGATAACCAGTAAATGACATGGGCTTTCCCCTTGTCTTATCCTCCATGCAAAATTGAATGACACTTAAACCAATGAATGAAAAGGAAAAGCTCAAATTCCCTCCATATAAGCCAAATTACCTCCATATAATGGCAAAGAACATTATCCAACAGTTATGGAAGCCAAGCACTCTGTCTCACTAGCACTAACAATTCTACCTGAAATAATTTTTCCAGGTGTCTGGTAGCAGTGAAAATTATTTTTCCACTGTTGTAAGGCCTATCTGTCCCATTCATTAACACTGGGTTACCTCACTACATTTAACAAGTGTTAACTTCAGATAGCGAGCAGGAAGCAATATGCTTTATATACAAAAACGAGGACAGGGTTCCCACCAGAAAAAGGAGGAGGGGAGACAGAAAATAAAAACAAAGCTTTCACAAAAGGGCCTAAAACAGCTCTCAGTTGGAGAATTGTCTAGTCCCAACCTTATTACATAACTTTGGATTGGGAGCAGATAGAGATTTGCTCTTTAGACTCAAGTGAATTGTAATTTAAAATCCTCTTTAATAGTAAAGTTGAAATTTTAGTCACAGTTCTCAAAATGTCACTTTTAGAACGTTTGTATTTTCCTGTTTCAACCATTTCTGCCTTCTGCTAGTATTCTGGGTCACATGACTGACTGTGAATAGCTCTGCAGTTGGTGTTTGTGTAATACAAACACAGTGACACAAAGAGGACTAGCTAGGGGACCAGGTGTTAGCTTAGGTGTGGTCCGGATGGGCCAGTCATCCGGGGTGGGTGGGGGTGGAACTGTACCTTGGACCAACTGGCACTTCAAAGGGCTTTCCCGCCGCACACCCAAAGAAACCTGACACAACCGTTTGCCACCTCAGATAGTTTGATGCTTTGACAGGGGATCAGAAGAACTTTCCAGAACCAGATGTGGGGTAGGACAAGGTGACCCCCACACAACCACACAAAGGCTTACACCAGGTATAAATATTAGACCCTAGGCCCACTCTTTAGACCCCTTCTGGAACTGTGGAAGACTAAGAAGAACTGTCCTGCAGCTAGAAGGTCTACACTGCTGCGGTACTGCTGGAAGGACTGTCCTGCTACCCAAGGAAGAAAGAATGAACCTGCTTCTTGAACACAGGACCACAAGAGTGACTCCAACTGCTATCTGGCTGGCCCCCTGTGTGAGCTACAGGAATACACCAAGCTCCAGAAACCCTGCTACTTTCCTGTCTGCTGCTGCTGGCCCTGCTGGAGTGAGTCCTAGGCCCCAAGTGGTACCCTACTCCAGGCCTGGACCCTTGGAGAGGTGTTAAATTGGCCTCTCAATACCAAAATCCAAAACCTGGGACTTAGAAAATTGTTCAGCAAACACTCCTTTCAAGACCAAAAGGAGACTGGGACCCACCTGAAGGCTGATCCGATGAAGGTGCATCGCTGATGGGACTGACTTCTATGCAGCTCATGCTACGGTCTTCTTCGCCACAGCGAATACTCTATAGTGGGACCACCCATCCAGCTTCACCTGCTCAGAGCTTTTCCCGCCTTCGTTGACGCCTTCACTAAGACCCCATCAAGTGGCTCCATGTTGTCAATGGCTCACCCTCAGAAATGGTCTGATGATTTGCCCTTCTAAGACTCTACATTCTGAAGAACTGTTTAAATAATTTTTTCAAGTCCGAAGGTAAGCTAAGACTGGGCCCAATTCACCCACTTGTATCCAACCTGCACTCCAAAGCGGTTAACTTTAACTTTCGACTTTGACCCGGATTGTCTGACCAGATACCAGCGGTTGGTGCTGTGATCTTTTAAGCACTATATTTCACTACAAAAGGTAGAAATCCATACCTCTGGTTCTACTGATTGGATTTAATTTGTTTTGGTATCACTTCATGTATTAAAATGCCCTATATTTTTCTTAATTGGTATGGATTTTTTCTTGTGTTGTGTTTTTACTTTATTATTGTTAGTGTGCTGCATAAATACTTTACACATTACCTCTAAGTTAAGCTTTACTGCTTTTGTTTCAGTCTATCAGAGGGTTAAGTACAGGTTAATATAGTGACTTTCTTGTACTCACCCTGACAAGGATTGTGTTTATTGATTTGAGTGAGACTTCCACTCCCCTCAACTACTAACCCAGTTTTTATGCATAGAATATGTATTTTTTACTTATGAATTTTTGATTACATGACTCTCACTTGGCCTGGGATTCATGACTCTGGGGACTGTTTGTATAGCTTTGTGCTTTATTAGAAGATTGATTATGGTTTGGTATAATTTGTCTGAGCTTCCTGGTCTCTTCTTTCTCGTTCTAGGCTTCTTGTGGTCTGGTACGCCAGTAGTGTGGGAAACTCCCCTCTGATATTACCCTCCTAATATTAGGGTATATCAGTGCACCCCTGTTTCCTTTCTATGGGAATAGTGCTGGATTCAGGGGCTGTGCGTGGTTTTGGGACGGAATCACTATTATAACTAATGTCTGTGCAGTGGTTCAAATCAAGTAACAAAAGAAAACCCTAACAACTGGTCAAAGCAAGATAAAAAGAACAAGGTTTTCACACAGGCCCCTGGCCTTTCATACATGCTCTGGTTACCAGCATCCCACAAGTATGAGCAATTTGTGTAAACTCTCTTTCCGTTTCCCCCTTCTAGTCTGAATTCGTGTCTTGTTTTGAACAGAGTTGCAGGAATTATTTTGTGATATTTGAACCATCACCCAAACTCTTCCCACCACCAGTGGAAAAAAAGTGTAATCCTGCTCTCGCTTGTTGGCTTTAAATGGGATCCTAATTAAACCCCTGAGACGGGACATTCCCATTTGTTTTGCCAGCCCCAAATACGATCCCATATCTGTATAAGCCTCCTGGAGCGCGGCAGGGCGTAGCATCCAGCTGGTGGCATCCTGGCTCAAGAACGGGCCTGTGCTCTGCTTCTCTTTGGGGCTGATTTTGGTGAAGTGTGTCACAGTTGTGCCTCTCTATATTTCCTGAGCGTGTCTTTGGATTGGGAGGCACTACAGGAACTTTGATTTCTTCTTTACGGGTCACTTCCCGGACCTTTTCAGTTGACAGCTCCTCACCCTTCCTCCTGTCATCAGGGTTTTACCCAGGGCTTCCAGTCATCAAAAACGTATGTGCCTGACCTTGTCCTTCATCCAGTCACACAAGGGGCGGGGCGAGTGCTGCGTGCAGGGGTGGGGAGGGTGGAGGTGGGAGTGAGTAAAATTTAATAAAAATGATAAAACATTAAAAAAAATAACCGACCAGATCCGCCACGCCACTCCTCTTTCTCCCGTCGCTGCAGGCAGGCACAGGCTCCCAGCCTGTCCTGTGGCCAATCTTCACGCTGCTCAGAGCAGCATCAGGATTGGCTGGGTGCACCCAGCCAGGGCGCTCCTAGGGAGACTGAGAGCTTGTGCATGCTCTCTCCAGCCTGGCAACTATGTTGCTGGGCTGGAGAGAGCCTACTGTGCATATGTGTTTGGCCGGCCCAAGATGGTCGGCCAAGCATACATGCGCAGTTATGGGAGTGCTCTGTGCACCCTCCTCAGTGCTCCTTACATCCGTGGCCCCGCCCCATTAACAAATAAAATGTGAATATACATGTTTTATCATTGTTTCATTTGTTAAAGGCTTTTCAGCTTCTGCTGCTGGCGGAGAGTGACGCTCCTCTGCCCTAACGAAGGAGCCGCCGCTGCCTTCATCTCTGTCAGCATTCAGTTCCCCTGCCTGAAAGTGAAAGACAGGCATTTGAGGCGTTTACACATCCATGTTAGCTGCCGACCTTGGCAGTATGTTGGGTGAGTCTTCCTAGTAGTACCTGTTAGAAATGGGGTCTTTGGTTGACAGTCAGGTTACCCCCTGTTCAAGCAAGGACCCTCAATCTAGTCAGGGTAAAAGAGAATCACCCTCAGCTAACCCCTGCTTACCCCCTTGGTAGCTTGGCAGAGCAGTAGGCTTAACTTCAGAGCGCTAGGTGTAAAGTATTTGTACCAACACACACAGTAACTTCATGAAAACACTACAAAATGACACAACGCCGGTTTAGAAAAATAGGAAATATTTATCTAAACAAAACAGGACCAAAACGACATAAATCCGAGATACACAAGTCCAGTTATGAATTTTTTAAGATTAAACTCAAAAATAGCGCTTAGAAACAAAAATGCTTTGATGAAATGTTAACACGGCGTCGTGACAGAGTTGTTCCCAACAAGCCGACACCAGCGGCGCCGGACACAGAGTCGTGTAGACCCCCAAGTACAGTACCTTTGGTGAAGAGTGAAAACAAGCCGATGCGCGAAGTCGGGAATCGCGGCGTCTGTGCGAAACGTTGAATCCGTGCACTTCGATCGGCTTCAGTCACGACGTGGTGCGGCGACTTCCATGGAGTCGCGGACTTCAGCGGGGCTGCTGCGGCGTTGGGCCTGCGAAGAGCGTCGCGTTCCAGCGAAGGTCACGGCGTCAGGTGCAGGCGGCGTTACCGGATTCAGCAGCGGCGTCGGTCCGAAGTCGTCCAAAGTAGATTTCCTTGGATTCCACCAGCTTTCCTTTCAAGGGACCAGGGACTGGATAGGGCACCACTTGTCGGGGCAGGAGTCTCTCCAGAGACTCCAGGTGCTGGCAGAGAGAAGTCTTTGCTGTCCCTGAGACTTCAAACAACAGGAGGCAAGCTCTAACTCAAGCCCTTGGAGATTTCTTCACAAGATGGAAGGCACACAAAGCCCAGTCTTTGCCCTCTTACTCTGGCAGAAGCAGCACTGCAGGAAAGCTCCACAAAGCACAGTCACAGGCAGGGTAGCACTTCTTCCTCAGCTATCAGCTCTTCTCCAGGCAGAGGTTCCTCTTGGTTCCAGAAGTGTTTCTCCAGTCTGTAGATTTGGGTGCCCTTCTTATACCCATTTTAGTCTTTGAAGTCACCTTTCTTCAAAGGGGACTCACACCTACTTGTGAAATCCTGCCTTGCCCAGGCAAGGCCTCAGACACACACCAGGGGGTCGGAGCCGGCATTGTCAGAGGCAGGCACAGTCCTTTCAGATGAGAGTGACCACTCCACCCCTCCCTCCTAGCAGAGATGGCTAATCAGGAAATGCAGATTACACTCCAGCCCCCTTTGTGTCACTGTCTAGTGCGAGGTGAAAAACAACCCAACTGTCAAACTGACCCAGACAGGGAATCCACAAACAAGGCAGAGTCACAGAATGGTTTAAGCAAGAAAATGCTCACTTTCTAAAAGTGGCATTTTCAAACGCACAATCTCAAAATCAACTTTACTAAAAGATGTATTTTTAAATTGTGAGTTCAGGGACCCCAAACTCCACATGTCCTTCTACTCTCTAGGGGAATCTACACTTTAATCATATTTAAAGGTAGCCCCCATGTTATCCTATGAGAGAGACAGGCCTTGCAACAGTGAAAAACGAAATTGGCAGTATTTCACTGTCGGGACATATAAACCACATTATTATATGTCCTACCTTATCCATACACTGCACCCTGCCCTTGGGGCTACCTAGGGCCTACCTTAGGGGTGCCTTACATGTAAGAAATGGGAAGGTTTAGGCCTGGCAAGTGGGTACACTTGCCAAGTCGAATTTACGGTGTAAAAATTCACACACAGACACTGCAGTGGCAGGTCTGGGACATGATTACAGAGCTACTTATGTGGGTGGCACAACCAGTGCTGCAGGCCCACTAGTAGCATTTGATTTACAGGCCCTTGCACTTCTAGTGCACCTTACTAGGGACTTACTAGTAAATCAAATATGCCAATCATGGATAAACCAATTACATACCATTTACACGGAGAACATATGCACTTTAGCACTGGTTAGCAGTGGTAAAGTGCTCAGAGTTGAAAAGCAAACAGCAACAGGTCAGAAAAAAATAGGAGGCAGGAGGCAAAAAGACTGGGGATGACCCTGCATAAGCAAAAGTCCAACACGACCCCCTACCAGCCTAAAGCCAGGGGAGAACAATCAATACCTTGATGTACTTCCCTGATTGGGGCGTGTTAGAAATGGGGTCTTTGGTTGACAGTCAGGTTACCACCTGTTCAAGCAAGGACCCACACTCTAGTCAGGGTAAAAGAGAATCACCCTCAGCTAACCCCTGCTTACCCCCTTGGTAGCTTGGCAGAGCAGTAGGCTTAACCTCAGAGTGCTAGGTGTAAAGTATTTGTACCAACACACACAGTAACTTAATGAAAACACTACAAAATGACACAACACCAGTTTAGAAAAATAGGAAATATTTATCTAAACAAAACAAGACCAAAACGACAAAAATCCAACATACACAAGTCAAGTTATGATTTTTTAAAGGTTTAAAATAAAAAGAGTCTTTAGGTAGTTGTAACAACACACTAGCGCTGCTAGCGTGTAAATGTACCTGGTTTGCGTCAAAAATAACCCCGCACGGGCGGTGTGCGTCGAAAATAACCCTGCACGGTTATATGCGTCGAAAACAACTCGGCACGGCGATGCGCGTCGAAAAAGCCAGCCACGCGACGGTCCGAAAGTCCCGCGGCGCAGGTTGCGATCTCTCAGCCTTCGTCAGCGATGCTGCGCGTCGTTTCTCCTGCTCCGGGCGTCGATTCTCCGGTCGCGTTTCCTGCGGCGTCGTTTCTCAGCTGCGGAGCCGGCGTCGCGTCGTTTCCTCAGCCGCGATCGGATTTGCGTCGATCTTTTCCCCGCACAGCGCTCGGTGCGTGGATTTTTTTTGTCCTTAGGCTGCCAGCCTCTCCTTCAGGGTCCCAGGAACTGGAAGGGCACCACAGAGCAGAGTAGGGGTCTCTCCAGAGACTCCAGGTGCTGGCAGGAAGAAGTCTTTGCTATCCCTGAGACTTCAACAACAGGAGGCAAGCTCTACATCAAGCCCTTGGAGATTTCTTCTTCAAGATGGAAGGCACACAAAGTCCAGTCTTTGCCCTCTTACTCTGGCAGAAGCAGCACTGCAGGAAAGCTCCACAAAGCACAGTCACAGGCAGGGCAGCACTTCTCCCTCAGCTATCAGCTCTTCTCCAGGCAGAGGTTCCTCTTGGTTCCAGAAGTGTTTCTAAAGTTTGTAAGTTTGGGTGCCCTTCTTATACCCATTTTAGTCTTTGAAGTCACCTTCCTTCAAAGGGGACTCACACCTTCTTGTGAAATCCTGCCTTGCCCAGGCAAGGCCTCAGACACACACCAGGGGGTTGGAGACAGCATTGTCAGAGGCAGGCACAGTCCTTTCAGATGAGTGTGACCACTCCACCCCTCCCTCCTAGCAGAGATGGCTAATCAGGAAATGCAGATTACACCCCAGCTCCCTTTGTGTCACTGTCTGGTGTGAGGTGAAAAACAACCCAACTGTCAAACTGACCCAGACAGGGAATCCACAAACAAGGCAGAGTCACAGAATGGTTTAAGCAAGAAAATGCTCACTTTCTAAAAGTGGCATTTCCAAACTCACAATCTTAAAATCAACTTTACTAAAAGATGTATTTTTAAATTGTGAGTTCAGGGATCCCAAACTCCACATGTCCATCTACTCTCTAGGGGAATCTACACTTTAATCATATTTAAAGGTAGCCCCCATATTATCCTATGAGAGAGACAGACCTTGCAACAGTGAAAACGAAATTGGTAGTATTTCACTGTCAGGACATATAAACCACATTACTATATGTCCTACCTTATCCATACACTGCACCCTGCCCTTGGGGCTACCTAGGGCCTACCTTAGGGGTGCCTTACATGTAAGGAAAGGGAAGGTTTAGGCCTGGCAAGTGGGTACACTTGCCAAGTCGAATTTACAGTGTAAAATTACACATACAGACACTGCAGTGGCAGGTCTGAGACATGATTACAGAGCTACTTATGTGGGTGGCACAACCAGTGCTGCAGGCCCACTAGTAGCATTTGATTTACAGGCCCTGGCACCTCTAGTGCACCTTACTAGGGACTTACTAGTAATTCAAATATGGCAATCATGGATAAACCACTTACATACAATTTAAACAGGAGCACTTGCACTTTAGCACTGGTTAGCAGTGGTAAAGTGCCCAGAGTAACAAAAACAGTAAAATCAGAGTCCAGCACACATCAACAACCTGGGGAACAGAGGCAAAAAGTTAAGGGAGACCACGCCAAGGATGAAAAGTCTAACACGTGTCCCCCCCAGCTAAAAGTGGGGAGCAACTACCCAACCTCATGGGAGTTCTCATCACTAAGGCGGAAGAACCTGGACAGACCATCAGCATTGGCGTGCTCTGTACCGGGTCGATGTTCCACCGTAAAGTCCATCCCCTGTAGGGAAATGGACCACCTCAACAGTTTTGGATTCTCACCCCTCATCTGCATTAACCATCTGAGGGGTCTGTGGTCGGTCTGAACTCGGAAGTGAGTCCCAAACAAGTAGGGTCTTAGCTTCTTCAGTGCCCAGACCACAGCAAACGCTTCACGTTCTATGGCACTCCACCTACGTTCCCTGGGTAGTAACCTCCTGCTAATGAAGGCTACGGGTTGATCTAGGCCCTCTTCATTCAGCTGTGAGAGTACTGCTCCAATACCATGCTCTGAGGCGTCTGTTTGCACAACAAACTCCGTGGAGTAGTCAGGTGCCTTCAGCACAGGTGCTGTGCACATGGCAGCCTTCAGGGCATCAAAAGCGTTCTGGCAAGCCTCTGTCCAGATCACTTTCTTGGGATGCTTCTTAGAAGTCAACTCAGTTAAGGGGGTAACAATGGTACCATATCCCTTAACAAACCTCCGGTAGTATCCTGTGAGACCTAAAAAGGCTCTCACTTCAGTCTGGGTCTTGGGAGGCTCCCAAGCCAGAATCGTGTCAATCTTAGGCTGTAGGGGTGCCACCTGGCCACTCCCCACCTGGTGTCCTAAGTACACAACAGATCCCTGCCCTATTTGGCACTTGCTCGCCTTAATAGTGAGGCCTGCCTTCTGCAGGGCCTCTAACACTCTCCAGAGGTGTTGCAGGTGTTCCTCCCATGTGGAACTAAACACAGCAATGTCATCCAGGTAGGCGGCACTGAACTCATCCAGTCCTGCCAACACCTGGTTGACCAACCTCTGAAAGGTGGCAGGGGCATTCTTCATCCCAAAGGGCATCACATTGAAGTGGAAGTGCCCATCTGGGGTAGAGAATGCTGACCTCTCCTTTGCCCCTTCAGTTAAGGCAATCTGCCAGTACCCAGATGTTAAATCAAACGTACTGAGGTACTTGGCAGCTCCTAACCGATCAATGAGCTCATCAGCTCGGGGGATGGGGTGTGCGTCAGTCTTGCTGACCGCATTGAGACCCCGGTAGTCCACACAGAACCTAAGTTCTGGAGTGGCACCAGGAGCAGCAGCCTTTGGGACCAAGACCACTGGGCTGGCCCAAGGACTGCTGGAGTGCTCAATAACCCTCAGGTTTAACATTTTGGAGACTTCCTCCTTAATGCAAGCCCTCACCCTGTCAGTCACCCTGTAAACCTTATGTTTAACAGGTGTACTGTCCCCAGTGTCCACATCATGTGTGCACAGGTGTGTGACTCCTGGGATCAGGGAAAACAGCGAGGCGAACTGTCCCAGCACGTGGCGACAGTCCCTCTGCTGTTCCTCAGTCAGGGAGGGGGAGAGGATCACTCCCTCCACAGACCCATCTTTCTCTCCTGCAGACAGGAGGTCAGGAAGAGGCTCACTCTCTTCCTCCACCCCGTCATCTGTCGCTAGGAGCATGGATAGCTCAGTTCGCTCAAAGTGTGGTTTGAGGCGGTTGACATGTAGGACCCTCAAGGGGTTCCTGGGGGATTGCAAGTCTACCAGATAGGTGACCTCGCTCTTTCTTTCCACCACCTCAAAAGGCCCAGTCCACTTATCTTGGAGAGCCCTAGGCTCCACTGGTGCCATGACCCACACTTTTTGTCCAGGCTGAAACTCAACCAGAGTGGCATTCTGGTCGTACCACCGTTTCATATCCTCCTGGCTTGCTTCCAGGTTCTCCTGAGCGAGACTCCTGAAGCGGGCAGTCTGGTTTCTTAGTGCCAGCATGTAGCTAAATACATCCTGGGGTGGTTTACTAGGAGCTTTCTCCAAAGCCTCCTTCACCAGACTGAGCGGTCCCCTCACAGGGTGGCCATAGATGAGCTCAAAGGGGCTAAAGCCAAGTCCCTTTTGAGGCACCTCCCTGTAAGCGAACAGAAGGCATGGCAAGAGGACGTCCCACTTACGCCTCAAGGGCTCTGACAGGCCCTGAATCATGCCTTTCAAGGTGCGGTTGAATCTCTCAACCAGACCATTACTTTGGGGGTGGTAAGGGGTGGTGAACTTGTAGGTTACCCCACACACCTTCCACAGAGACTTCATATAAGTGGATATGAAGTTTGTACCTCTATCAGATACCACCTCCTTGGGGAACCCCATGCGGGTAAAAAACCCCATCAAGGCACGTCCCACCACGGGGGCAGTGACCGTCCTTAGAGGAATAGCTTCTGGGTACCGTGTGGCATGGTCCACCAAGACCAGGATGAACCTGTTGCCCAGGGCTGTCTTGGGATCCAGAGGCCCCACAATGTCAATTCCTACCCTTTCAAAGGGAGTACTGACTACAGGTAACGGTTGGAGGGGAGCTTTGCATTTCCCCCCACTCTTGCCACTTGCCTGACAAGTCTGACAAGACCTACAATAAGCAGCTGACTGCTTGTGCATCAAGGGCCAGAAAAAGTGGGAGACAAGCCTCTTATAGGTCTTGTCCTGCCCTAGATGTCCTGCCAAAGGCACATCATGAGCCAAACCCAGTAGGAAGGCCCGGAAGCTCTGGGGTACCACCAGCATACGAGCTGACCCAGGCTCAGGAACCTTAGGCTCACTATACAGGAGGTCATCCTCCCAATAAATCAGGTGAGTACCTGGCGCCTCGCCAGCCGCCTGGGCTGCAGCCTGCTGCCGCAGCCCCTCAAGAGTAGGGCATTCCTTCTGCGCTGTGCAGAATGCTTCCCTGGTGGGTCCCCCTTCCTGCTGCCACTGCGACAGCTCAGGGACCTCCCCCAGTTCAGCCACCTGTTCCCCTGTAGGCTCCGGTGCATCACCCTCAGGCTCTGCCTCCTCCCGGACCGTGGGAACTTCTGGGGCGGGTTTCCCGCGCCCCCTGCCTTTCCTCTTCTTGGCGGTCCCCTGGGCCACTGTTTCAGGCTCCAGGGGCTCTTGACTACCCTGATTGGCTGCCATAGACCGGGTGGATACGCATACCCACCCAGGCAGACCCAACATCTCCAAGTGAGACCTGTGTTCCACCTCCTTCCAAGGGGAATCCTCCAGGTCGTTGCCTAGCAAACAATCAACAGGCATGGTTGGACTCACAGCTACTTTCCAGGAACCTGAGACCCCCCCCCATTCAAAGGGAACCTGCGCCACTCTGCAGAGGCGCTCAGAGTTGTCTACCGCAACTACTTGGTGAAGTATCCGGGGATCAATCTGCTCCTCAGACACCAGGTGACTCCTTACTGTAGTCACACTGGCTCCTGTGTCTCTCAGAGCCTCCACTCTCTGTCCATTGATGGTCACCCATTGCCTGTACTTCTTAGTGTTATCAGGCACTAGGTTTCTCTGGACCATCTCACTGTCCCCTAGTGAGACAAGGGTCATTTCTGCTGGTTCCCACCCACCTGAAACCAACTCCTCCCCAAGCGCTACACTGGCCAAACCCTGGGACGGTGCACCAGTGGTGCCGGTGTACTTTTGGGGCATTTGGGGTCCCCCCTCACATGACCCACCTGGTCACATGCATAGCACTTACGTGGGGAACCACCTGCCACTGGCTTCCCTTTGGAGAACCATGGCTTCTTTTCACTGGGGGGTTGGGAATCCTTACCCTGGGAATCAGTTTGGGGCCCTTTAGAGAACTCATCCTGTTTGCCCTTACCCCCCCCTTTCTTCTGAGAGGGACCCTGCCCACCCTTGGCGTGGTCTCCCCCATACCTCTTTTGGACCCTGGTGCTCTCCCAGCGGTCCGCTTCCTGTGCAAGCTTCCTGGGGTCAGTCAGCTTGCTGTCAATGAGGTGCTGGCGCAGCTCTGGAAAACATAAACTGTACAAGTGCTCCCAAGCAATTAAATTGTAAAGCCCCTCATACGTGTTTACCTTACTGCCCTTCACCCAACCATCCAGTGACCTGCAACAAGAATCAACACATTCCAACCATGTTTGGGATTCCTTTCTCTTGTAGGATCTAAACTTCTCCTTGTACTGCTCAGGGGTGAGACCATACCTTGTGAGTAAGGCCTCCTTCATGACAGGGTAGGTGAGACTCTGAGCATCCCCTAAGGCCGTCAGTGTGTCCCTCCCCTCTGCCTCAAAATGCTTCCACTGGGCTGCCCCCCAATGAGCTTCAGGGACCAGGTTCATGTGGAGAGCTGACTCATAACCCTTGAACCACAAGTAGATATCATCCTCCCTCTTATAATCCCTCACAAGGTCTTTTGGGATGTGTACCCTTCTCTCAGGCTGCACTGTAGAATTGCTGCCACCATCCCTACTGGACTGACTCCTCTGATCAATCTCTTTTAAACTGAGCTCATGAGCCATTGCTAACTTCCTTTCCTCAATGGCCAGCTTTCTCTGCTCCACCTCTAAACTGAGCGTTTTCAGCTTCAATTGGTACTCCCTCTCTGCCTGTCTGTCCTGTAACTCTCCAGGTGTCAGACCCTTGGAGGACACACTGCTACTTGCCCTGGAGATTCTCCCCTGAGACATAGCAGGCCCACCCACTACATCAGTGTGAGTGACTTGCAACTCCTCTTCCCCCTCTGGCTCCTCATCTGTGTGCCCCTCAGCTGCTTTGGCTGTCACCCAGGCCCTCAGCGCCTTTTGCAGCTCATTCTTCCTGGATGAGCTCTTAATGGGACAGCCAACATCACTACAAAACTGCTTCAACTGAGCCACTGTGTAGCTCTCCAATTTCTCCAAGTCAAAAGCAGCTTCAGCTAGGGCATCTCCAGACTGAGACATGATGAGAGGTTAAAAAAATATGCAAAGTTCCAAAAACAGAAAAGCAAGTTCTCAAATGAAGTTCCAGAAAAGTCAATCACAGGATCAGCGAGAAAAAAGAAACTGAATGCAGAGCAAAAACAGTCCAAGTAGAAAAAAAACAAAAATCACAAGACTAGTAGTACGTGGTCACGTAGTGGTCTGAACTCAAACAGTAGTGTACACTTAATTACTGTATGTCAAGCACAAATACAAGTCCAAATCCCAACCGCTGATCACCAATGTTAGAAATGGGGTCTTTGGTTGACAGTCAGGTTACCCCCTGTTCAAGCAAGGACCCACACTCTAGTCAGGGTAAAAGAGAATCACCCTCAGCTAACCCCTGCTTACCCCCTTGGTAGCTTGGCAGAGCAGTAGGCTTAACCTCAGAGTGCTAGGTGTAAAGTATTTGTACCAACGCACACAGTAACTTAATGAAAACACTACAAAATGACACAACACCAGTTTAGAAAAATAGGAAATATTTATCTAAACAAAACAAGACCAAAACGACAAAAATCCAACATACACAAGTCAAGTTATGATTTTTTAAAGGTTTAAAATAAAAAGAGTCTTTAGGTAGTTGTAACAACACACTAGCGCTGCTAGCGTGTAAATGTACCTGGTTTGCGTCAAAAATAACCCCGCACGGGCGGTGTGCGTCGAAAATAACCCTGCACGGTTATATGCGTCGAAAACAACTCGGCACGGCGATGCGCGTCGAAAAAGCCAGCCACGCGACGGTCCGAAAGTCCCGCGGCGCAGGTTGCGATCTCTCAGCCTTCGTCAGCGATGCTGCGCGTCGTTTCTCCTGCTCTGGGCGTCGATTCTCCGGTCGCGTTTCCTGCGGCGTCGTTTCTCAGCTGCGGAGCCGGCGTCGCGTCGTTTCCTCAGCCGCGATCGGATTTGCGTCGATCTTTTCCCCGCACAGCGCTCGGTGCGTGGATTTTTTTTGTCCTTAGGCTGCCAGCCTCTCCTTCAGGGTCCCAGGAACTGGAAGGGCACCACAGAGCAGAGTAGGGGTCTCTCCAGAGACTCCAGGTGCTGGCAGGAAGAAGTCTTTGCTATCCCTGAGACTTCAACAACAGGAGGCAAGCTCTACATCAAGCCCTTGGAGATTTCTTCTTCAAGATGGAAGGCACACAAAGTCCAGTCTTTGCCCTCTTACTCTGGCAGAAGCAGCACTGCAGGAAAGCTCCACAAAGCACAGTCACAGGCAGGGCAGCACTTCTCCCTCAGCTATCAGCTCTTCTCCAGGCAGAGGTTCCTCTTGGTTCCAGAAGTGTTTCTAAAGTTTGTAAGTTTGGGTGCCCTTCTTATACCCATTTTAGTCTTTGAAGTCACCTTCCTTCAAAGGGGACTCACACCTTCTTGTGAAATCCTGCCTTGCCCAGGCAAGGCCTCAGACACACACCAGGGGGTTGGAGACAGCATTGTCAGAGGCAGGCACAGTCCTTTCAGATGAGAGTGACCACTCCACCCCTCCCTCCTAGCAGAGATGGCTAATCAGGAAATGCAGATTACACCCCAGCTCCCTTTGTGTCACTGTCTGGTGTGAGGTGAAAAACAACCCAACTGTCAAACTGACCCAGACAGGGAATCCACAAACAAGGCAGAGTCACAGAATGGTTTAAGCAAGAAAATGCTCACTTTCTAAAAGTGGCATTTCCAAACTCACAATCTTAAAATCAACTTTACTAAAAGATGTATTTTTAAATTGTGAGTTCAGGGATCCCAAACTCCACATGTCCATCTACTCTCTAGGGGAATCTACACTTTAATCATATTTAAAGGTAGCCCCCATATTATCCTATGAGAGAGACAGACCTTGCAACAGTGAAAACGAAATTGGCAGTATTTCACTGTCAGGACATATAAACCACATTACTATATGTCCTACCTTATCCATACACTGCACCCTGCCCTTGGGGCTACCTAGGGCCTACCTTAGGGGTGCCTTACATGTAAGGAAAGGGAAGGTTTAGGCCTGGCAAGTGGGTACACTTGCCAAGTCGAATTTACAGTGTAAAATTACACATACAGACACTGCAGTGGCAGGTCTGAGACATGATTACAGAGCTACTTATGTGGGTGGCACAACCAGTGCTGCAGGCCCACTAGTAGCATTTGATTTACAGGCCCTGGCACCTCTAGTGCACCTTACTAGGGACTTACTAGTAATTCAAATATGCCAATCATGGATAAACCACTTACATACAATTTAAACAGGAGCACTTGCACTTTAGCACTGGTTAGCAGTGGTAAAGTGCCCAGAGTAACAAAAACAGTAAAATCAGAGTCCAGCACACATCAACAACCTGGGGAACAGAGGCAAAAAATTAAGGGAGACCACGCCAAGGATGAAAAGTCTAACAGGGCGATAGAACAAAGACACAGGCCCACAACAGCAGGGGCATGTTCCAGTTCTACGCCTTCCTTACTCCAGTTGGATCCCTCTATCCATACTCTCAGGGCCCACTAAGCTAACCCATGGGGAACCCTTCTCCACATCTACAGACACCATCTGTGCAGCACCTAACTTTACTTTGCTCACAGATGTATTGCAATGGGCAGATAGTACCACCAGGGCCAACACAGTGGTGTTGCCCACTCCACCCCGGGGGTGTGACTCTTGCCCCCCCCCCCAGGGGCAACTCTGTCCACCAGGACAGCAAGCCACAGTGGCCCCAGACAACTGTCAGGGATGAGAGCCCGACCTCCGGCCTCTCCAAGCACTGTGACTGCGGAGAGTGGGGGGAAGTAGCCCCAGGTGCCTGACACCCTTTGACCACTCTCCCTTCCACCAGGTCAGAGAAGATAACCTGACCCTGGTCCTCCCCTCTGGGGCTCTGTACCCTCCCTCCAGGAGCGGCACCCCCAGAGTAACAAATTGTCAGGGTGCTTGTAGAAGCACTCCTGCACAATTCTTCCACCAATGCAGGGATGTTAACCTGCAACTGATCCTCCAACCTGGGGTCTGTACCTTCAGGTTGGACCAGGGCCAGGGGTGAGGCTTCCCGCCCCCTGCCCTCTCTTCTGGGGTCCTGAACCACCCAACTAGGAGTGGCCCCCACAGAAGACAACATGGTAGGGGCACTGTTAGCAGTAGCCCCTTCTTCCAGGTTAGGGGGGACACCGTGAACCTGGCCTTCCAATCCAGGGTCTGTGCCCTTAGATTGCTCTGGGGTCAGGGCTGAGTCTTTCTCTCCCCTTCCCCTACTCTCAGGGTTCTGCACCCACCCCTCAGGGAGAGTACCCCTTGAAATCACACCGGGGGGGGTGATTGGGCAAACCGCCCCCCCCTTCAGGTCAGGGTTTATCCCCTGCACCTGATCCTCCAGTCCAGGGTCTGTACCCACAGACTGGACCACTGCCTGGCAACCCAGGAATTCCTGGGGGGCATACCTACCCCCCACCAGGTCAGAGTTTACCCTCTGAACCTGGTCATCCAACCCAGAGTCACCACCCTGCGTTTGAACCACTGCCTGGCACACCAGGACTTCCTTGGGAGCACACTTACCCCCCATCAGGTCAGAGTTTACCCCCTGAACCGGATCATTCAACCCAGAGTCACCACCCTGCGGTTGAACCTTTGCCTGGCACACCAGAACTTCCAGGGGGGCACACTTACCACCCTCAAGGGACACACTGTCCCCAAGGGCCACACAAGAGTCTGGCTGGCGCAGGTCCCCTGACCTCTGCCCATCTGACAGAGTCTGGATTCCCCCCAACTCAGAAATGGTCTCACCAAGGTCATTCCTGGGGGGCTCTGCTCTCAGAGCTGACCCCTGACCCTCCAGGTTCTCCACTGGGGTCCGCAACCCCCTCTCAACCCTCTGTCTGGACTTCTGCACCCCCTCAGTAGGAGTGGTACTGCCAGACACCTGAACTGGTGGGACGCTGGCTACAGCCGCCCCCCCCAAGTTCTCCTGACACTGTGGGGTCTCCCTCAACAGATGGCCCTATGGTACAGGCTAGGCTCCCCTCCTGGTGTTCGTTCATGGAACCCTCAAGGACCTGGGACCGGATCTCGGGCACCTTGGGCCTCAACCCATCCCCATTCCCTCTCCTCTGAGACTGGACATGGGGTCCCTCACCCATCCCACTACACTGGGACCTACCTGGGACACTACAATACTTCCCTACCTCACCTGGTTGGGAACTACCTAGACTACTCCTCTCAGGAGCACCCCCAAATGCCTCTTCAGACTCTCTGGTACTCACCAAGAGGTCTGCCTCCATTGTAAGCTCCCTGGGGTCAGAGAACTCACACTCCACCTGGTGTTGGCGTAGCTCTGGAAAATAAGGACTAGAAATATGCTCTCCAGCAATTACATCACTCAGCCCCTTACATGAATTAACCAAAGTACCCTTCACCCAACCATCCAGTGACTCTGCTTTGGAAAAGCACCCCACATCACCCTCCTGAGACTGGTGAAACAGTACCTGACTGTCCCTGACACTCGACCCACACTCTTCTGGGATGTCTTCACAATCCATAACCAGGACTTCTACCTTGGGGGAACCCCTCTCCCTGTCACTCTCACCTAGAGTCAGTAGAGTGTCCCTCCCACCAGTAGGAATATGACTCCCCATGCCAGTTCCCCAATCCACCTCAGGGACCCTGTGCATCACTGGAGCTACCTCATACCCCTGAACCTCCTGGCGTGTGTTAACTCCCTCCTTCAAGTAGGGCACCACATCTCTGGGCATGTGCACTTCTTCAGCAGTACTGGATACAAGATTTTTGCTGCCGCCATCTGAACTGGACTCAGCCCTCATGGCCTCCAGCTTCAGCTCTTCACAGCTCAGCTCTTGAGCTGTAATCCTTTCTTTTTCCAGGACTAAGGCTCTCTTCTCCTCAGCCCTCTCAAGCTCTGCATCTAGCTCTTCCGGACTCCGGATTCGAGCTAGGAGCCAATCATCTCTTTCTGTTCCCTCCTCAGGGCCACTGCCCTCCTCCTCAGAGTAGTCCTCCTCCTCAGAGTAGTTATCCTCCTCAGACTCATTTGGTGGTGTTGCCTGACAACGTTTCAATTCATACTTGAAACAGGGCTGACTCAAGATCCTCCCTTCTGGATTTCTTGTTCACAGCCAGTCCCCTTTCTATGCAGAATGCTTTAAGCTGCCACTTTTTAAACATAAATAGGTGCCAGAAATTGACTTCCATTCTGCAAAGGCTTCACAACCAAAAACCAAAGTCCAAAAATATTAGCAATACTTCCAGGAGGACATCAGAGAACAAAAAGCAGAATCACAAGACAAGTAGTATATGGTCACGTAGTGGTCTGAACTCAAAACAGTAGTGTACACTTAATTACTGTATGTCAAGTACAAATACAAGTCCAAATCCCAACCGCTGAACACCAATGTTAGAAATGGGGTCTTTGGTTGACAGTCAGGTTACCCCCTGTTCAAGCAAGGACCCTCACTCTAGTCAGGGTAAAAGAGAATCACCCTCAGCTAACCCCTGCTTACCCCCTTGGTAGCTTGACAGAGCAGTAGGCTTACCTTCAGAGCGCTAGGTGTAAAGTATTTGTACCAACACACACAGTAACTTCATGAAAACACTACAAAATGACACAACGCCGGTTTAGAAAAATAGGAAATATTTATCTAAACAAAACAAGACCAAAACGACATAAATCCGAGATACACAAGTCCAGTTATGATTTTTTTAAGATTAAACTAAAAAATAGCGCTTAGAAACAAAAATGCTTTGATGAGATGTTAACACGGCGTTGTGACGGAGTCGTTCCCAACAAGCCGACACCAGCGGCGCTGGACACAGAGTCGTGTAGACCCCCAAGTACAGTACCTTTGGTGAAGAGTGAAAACAAGCCGATGCGCGAAGTCGGGAATCGCGGCGTCTGTGTGAAACGTTGAATCCGTGCACTTCGAGCGGCGTCGGTCATGACGTGGTGCGGCGACTTCCACGGAGTCGCGGACTTCAGCGGGGCTGCTGCGGTGTCGGGCCTGCGGAGAGCGTCGCGTTCCAGCGAAGGTCACGGCGTCAGGTGCAGGTGGCGTTAACGGATTCAGCAGCGGCGTCGGTCCGAAGTCGTCCGAAGTCGATTTCCTTGGATTCCACCAGCTTTCCTTTCAAGGGCCCAGGGACTGGATAGGGCACCACTTGTCGGGGCAGGGGTCTCTCCAGAGACTCCAGGTGCTGGCAGAGAGAAGTCTTTGCTGTCCCTGAGACTTCAAACAACAGGAGGCAAGCTCTAACTCAAGCACTTGGAGATTTCTTCACAAGATGGAAGACACACAAAGTCCAGTCTTTGCCCTCTTACTCTGGCAGAAGCAGCACTGCAGGAAAGCTCCACAAAGCACAGTCACAGGCAGGGCAGCACTTCTTCCTCAGCTATCAGCTCTTCTCCAGGCAGAGGTTCCTCTTGGTTCCAGAAGTGTTTCTCCAGTCTGTAGATTTGGGTGCCCTTCTTATACCCATTTTAGTCTTTGAAGTCACCTTTCTTCAAAGGGGACTCACACCTACTTGTGAAATCCTGCCTTGCCCAGGCAAGGCCTCAGACACACACCAGGGGGTCGGAGCCGGCATTGTCAGAGGCAGGCACAGTCCTTTCAGATGAGAGTGACCACTCCACCCCTCCCTCCTAGCAGAGATGGCTAATCAGGAAATGCAGATTACACCCCAGCCCCCTTTGTGTCACTGTCTAGTGCGAGGTGAAAAACAACCCAACTGTCAAACTGACCCAGACAGGGAATCCACAAACAAGGCAGAGTCACAGAATGGTTTAAGCAAGAAAATGCTCACTTTCTAAAAGTGGCATTTTCAAACGCACAATCTCAAAATCAACTTTACTAAAAGATGTATTTTTAAATTGTGAGTTCAGGGACCCCAAACTCCACATGTCCATCTACTCTCTAGGGGAATCTACACTTTAATCATATTTAAAGGTAGCCCCCATGTTATCCTATGAGAGAGACAGGCCTTGCAACAGTGAAAAACTAAATTGGCAGTATTTCACTGTCAGGACATATAAACCACATTACTATATGTCCTACCTTATCCATACACTGCACCCTGCCATTGGGGCTACCTAGGGCCTACCTTAGGGGTGCCTTACATGTAAGAAATGGGAAGGTTTAGGCCTGGCAAGTGGGTACACTTGCCAAGTCGAATTTACGGTGTAAAAATACACACACAGACACTGCAGTGGCAGGTCTGGGACATGATTACAGAGCTACTTATGTGGGTGGCACAATCAGTGCTGCAGGCCCACTAGTAGCATTTGATTTACAGGCCCTTGCACTTCTAGTGCACCTTACTAGGGACTTACTAGTAAATCAAATATGCCAATCATGGATAAACCAATTACATACCATTTACACGGAGAGCATATGCACTTTAGCACTGGTTAGCAGTGGTAAAGTGCTCAGAGTTGAAAAGCCAACAGCAACAGGTCAGAAAAAAATAGGAGGCAGGAGGCAAAAAGACTGGGGATGACCCTGCATAAGCAAAAGTCTAACAGTACCCTTCCTCACCTCCTTCCTGACAATGACCCTGGTGAGACAATTAAAGGGTATCTAGTACAGACCTAAAAATTTCTGCTTTCATAACTGTAAAAACACTAGAACAAAGGTGATATTTTTACTCAAAGAATACAAATGGATGTGGTGATTACACATAATGTCTCTCCATGGAGTTGACAGTGGTATTTGTGCGTTTTCAGGTGCCTTTAAGGTTTAATAATCTGTTTTAAAACTTTCACTGTAGATGCACATATTGTGTTCTTGAATTTGCAACAGTACTGCTGGAAAAAATGAAGTATAAATGTGGTCATGATCAAAAGGTTTTTCACAGATAGTTTATGTAACTTCTCACAGCAGATATTGAAATCCTGACATTTCATTATTGGTGAAACTCCTAGTTACTTGTTGTTCAAACAATATGAAAGGAGGTTCACTTGACTGTGAGAAATGGTTACCATGCTATATGCTCCAGTAAACAATTCTGGCAAAACAAGAGAACAGAAACTGCGCTGTGCCTTGCACGGCACTTTCACAGGTGTGCTCGTGTAATGATGCATCTTGCTGTAAATTATGCATGGAACCCTAAGCACGTCTGGGTGCTCTAATGTGGCATGATAACATTCAGCTAGCCAGTAGGTGTCCTTGAATAAAGCCATCTTTAATAGGATGCAGGGGAGACATAAATTGGACATACATGTTTCCCATATTACTTCTTTTACTCACTGGCTCATGTTTCATAAGGAATAACACAGGTAAAATGCAACAGTAACTTCTCAATCTACTTATTTATCTTTTTTTCGGAATACCACACTGTTAAGCCTGACATCCTTGGTGTGGGATTCCCTCAAACGTTTTGCTTTCACTTTCCGCTTTGCTGAATTCGTTTTTGTTGACATTAGGACTTTGTGCACTTTCTGCCTGCTTACCAGTGATAAGCTGTTTAAGTTCTCTCCCTAAAACATTTTACAATTGGCTTATTCCTAATTGGAACATGTATTTTGCTTGTAAGTCCCTAGTCTAAAGTGTCCAAGGCCTGTAAATGAGATGCAATTAGTGGACAGCAGCACTCAATGTGTCACCCACTAAAGTATCCTTTTAATACATATCAGGCATTCCACTGCAGCATGTAATGCAGTTTCAAACTGCATTTTCGACCTGGCAAGATAAAGCTTTTGCCAGGCCTTAACCTTCCTTACTTATAAGTCACCCCTAAGGTAAGCCCTAAAGGCTGATAGGGCAGGGTGCATCATATTTAAAAAGTAGGATTTGTGTACTTAGGTGTGGCATGTCCCTGCAATGAAAAACTCCCAAAATCTTTTTTCACTGTTGTAAGGCCTATCTCTCCCATGTACAAAACACTGGATTACCGTATTACATTAAATGAGTGTTAACTTCAGACAGGGAGCAGATAGTGATATGTGGTTAACACTCAAATTAATTGTAAATGAAAATCCTCTTTAATAATAAAGTTGTTTTTTAAGTCATAATCCAGAAATTTCAAATTTTAGAAAGTTGCCATTTTCTTGTCCCAACCAACTTTGGGGAGTTGGGGAGGTTTCAATCACTCTAAGTACAGCATGCTGTCTGTGATGGATTTAATTTTGCCCTAGGTCACATGACTCTGAATGTCTCTGCCATTGGGGTTTGTGTATTGCTTCCAGAGAGTGAAACAAAAGGGAGTTTAGGTGTGGCCAGGAAAGGCAATCTTGTCAACATGGCTGAGGAGGAGTTGTACCCAGCCCCACTTACACTTTAAAGGGCTTTGCCTATAACACACACAAATGAACCCTGGCATCAAGCCTACCCTGTCTTTTGTCACCCCAGACAATTTGGAGCCTAAATCAGGAAAAGAAGGGAAGAGCTTTCCAGAACCAGTGTAGGGGTTAGGACAGGGAGAGCATTCATGAGAGCATGAGAGCACTCCTGGACCTGTGGACGTTTCAGAAAAAAGTTTGCCTTCTGCTTGAAGGACTGTCTTGCTGTCTGAAGAAGAAAGACTTGATCTGCTTAGCTTGCTCTCCTACTACCTAGAGTGTAGCTCACACAGGAGGTCAGCCAACTGACCCTTGGAGCCAGGGACACAACATGCTTCAGAGGCCTCTCTACCCAGATGACCAGTTGTATATGGACCTGCCTCAGCCCTGCTGCTAGTCTCTGATGGAGTGTGCCTGATCCTCAAGTGGTGCCCTCTTCCTCGGGTCTATTATGCCTGGCTGGCATCGGTGTCAGCACATCCAAGAAAAAAAGGTAAATTCTTAAATTTGGGCCCCTGGTGACCATGAACTGACCTGTTTGTGCCGAAACTCTGCCAACACAAAGCTCCAGTGAAACCTGCTCTTTGTGCCAACAGCAACTCTCTGCGATGACAGGCAGCATGATTCCTGCACTTCACCCTACAGCAATGACAGCCCATGATGACCACCAATGCAAAGCTCCAGCGACGACTGGATCTTTGCACTACAGAGTCTGCCTTTTCCTCACAGCCACCTCCAATGTGAACAGAACTCTTGGCATCGGACTTGAGAAGATAACTTTATGAGTGGGTCTATCCTGTGCCCTGCCAGTCGGCCTGAACTTGTGACTTTCCCTCAGTCCAGCACAGCCAGATGACCCCCCGCTGCTATTGTCTTAAAAACTTTAGTATTTAATAGCTTCAGTTCTACCGATTGGGTTTTTCACCATTCTGGTATCAGTTTATTTATTGGAATGTACTCTATTCTTCTAAATTGTTCTGATAAATTTCTTCTGTTGTACTTTTCCTTTATTACTGATTGTATAATGCATAACAACTTTACACATTTAACGTAGGTTAAGCCTGGCTGCTTTTGTGCCAAGCTACTACAAGGTTAAGCACAGGTTAATTTAGTGAATTGTGTGGTTCAACTTGAAAAAGATTGTGTTTTTTGCCTGAGTGGGGCTTCCACCCCTCTCAACCAATAACTAGATTTCTAACATACACTCTCTATAATTATTACAAATTCTGCAGGATTCTTGATACAGTAATGCTGGTTTAACTGGTAACTCCCATTACTCGTGGAATGGGAATAACTAAGTACTTGTTATGAGGGAGTTGAGGTCTTATTAGAAGTGCCCCGTTTAATCGGCCAGTAAATCTGTCCCTCACTGAAGTTACCAATACTGGAGGTGGTTATACCTCCAGGGGAGGTGGTGTTACCTGCTATTGGTAAGTGGGACACTGAGGGTCTAACTAGAAATGAGGAATCACTAAATGAATTGACAATCCCGGTTCTGATTCCCCTGGCTATTCCTCATTTCACACATGCCATTTCAGCAAGTATCCAAAATAATAGATCACTGGTAATGCTTCTGTACTCACCTCTTACACCATCTTGCTCTCTCCAGGACTGAAATAAGCGGGAATGAGCGCTAGCCATGATCCCTTAATTCCCTTAACTTCCTCTTACCACTACACATGCACGGTAGCCCATGTAGACTCACGGTCGCCTCCCATGAACCCACCTAGTGTCATTTGCTGCAATTTGCAATGTTGGTGGAATGGGGCACTAACAGCATACCCATTATGGGCCATATTTATACTTTTTGACGCAAAACTGCGCTAACGCAGTTTTGCGTCAAAAAAATTAGCGCCGGCTAAGGCCATTCTGAAGCGCCATGCAGGCGCCGTATTTAATCAATGACGTTAGCCGGCGTTAGCCGCCGGCGCTGCCTGGTGTGCGTGGAAAAAAACGACGTACACCAGGCAGCGCCGGCGAAGGGGAATATGGGGCTTGGGCGTCAAGAAATGGGGCAAGTCAGGTTGAGGCAATTTTTTCGCCTCAACTCGATTTGCGCCATTTTTTTTCACTCCCAACCCCCATATAAATGACTCCTGTCTTAGCAAAGACAGGAGTCATGCCCCCTTGCCCAATGGCCATGCCCAGGGGACTTCTGGTCATTGGGCACAGTGGCATGTAGGGGGGCACAAATCAGGCCCCCCTATGCCACAAAAAATAATTTAAAAGTATGCGCCGCTTTTGCAAATGCGGCGCTAAAAAAGTATAAATATGGGCCATAGCGTGGTAAATCTGGTGATGTAAACCTCAATGGGGAAGTTATCAGTGGGAGGTAGAAACTACAACGGGGAAAGCCGGTGTTATTTTTACGAGGCTCCGTGTTTTCTGCTACTGTACCTGTACCAATCAATGCCTCTTAAGTGATGAATGTGCTCTGGCCTCAGGTTCTCCTTGCTGCAGCATGATGGTCTCTTTATATCATTTTGTAGTGGCAGGCCAAATGGAGTGAGAGTGAAATTGCTATAGATTTCGTTTATTTGTGTGATTAAATATTTGATTGCCGGCCTGAGCAAGGTAGCAGTACTGATGAGATAAATAATCTTTAAAAACATCGGAATATTTTTGTAACTGTTCAACAAATGAAGCTGCCGGGCCATTGATTAGTAGCTGACATTTTTTTTAAGGTCCCAGTACTAGGAGGAGTGCGGTAGTGATGTATACGGTATGAAAGATGTGGCCTGCAGAGTGCCGGCTCTGCCTCTGCTGCTGTTGCTGCTGTGCCGTGATTGAGGTGCTCTCGCTGAACCGAGGTTGCTGGGGATTTTCGGACTAGGATAACCATTTTCTAGACCCATATTCTGAGGGATCTACCGGCTTCTTCCTAAAGAACCCCTGGCGGTGAAGGGCAGGAAAGGGGGAGGAAGGACGATTTTCTGCAATGACGGGATGAGCGAGGATGCGTTGAGGGAGCAGCCCTGTCAGAAGGTAGGTGAAGGTATTTCATTGCATTACAGCCGCGAAGGACCAGGGGTTGGAGGGGTTTCAGTCACTGTAAGTACAGCCTGCAGCCTGTGATGGATGTAATTTTTGACTCTGTATCTGGTTAGCGTCACGCACTCATGTTTCAGTTCCTCATGTTCGTTAGAAATCCCGTTTGGGCGGATGACACCAGTCAAGGAGGAAATCTATCGGCAGGGGGGAAACGAGGAGCAGTCCCGTAATGGAACCGGTTGTTTTAAATTACAGTCAGCTGGTATTTTTTATTTTTTTTTAGCAAAGAGTGAAATGTATATATTCGACGACCTTGTTTTGTCATTATATTTTTGTTTTCATGAAGTGTCTAGACCGGATACATGTTCCATTGCGTCCTATGTACTCATTTCATATTGCAGCACATTCGTGGCACAGATTTAGTGAGAAACTGTGAAATGGCTGTCTATTTCCATCAGTCGGTTATGCCCTAGTCGTAGATGCAAATACAAATATAGCGGAATAATCCGAGCATGAAAGTAACTGTGTGAATTCTGTGTCTGCAGGAAGGGACCACCCCTATCCCGCGCCTTGTATTACTTTCCATCTGCACTGGCAGACCCAGGCATGGGATGAAAGATTTTGTTCCATGCGCTGGTTTTAACCTAGCCGATATGTTGTTTTCCTGCATCAATTACTAATATTTGGAGACAGCATTGCGTTCCCTGTGACTTCTCGCGAATTTGATGTATATCAACAGTCTAGGCGTCCTGCAGCTGGAGCCAGGAAAGCAAACAGCAGCATTGGGTGTAGACCTGGCACAAATAGTGATGCACTGCTCTCTTTTAGGATCTTTCTGAACCCTCCCGGACAATTAGATCACCAATTAATCAGCCTAAAGACCACTTAGGCATAACCTTGTTGAAGCATAATTGAGCAGGGGTATGTCAGTCTCGTGCCACAGACATGGCACGCTTGTCTACAGCATGGACTGCATCACCGGTTATTTTCAGAATGGAAGCGCATGAGGAAACTGCAAAGTGGGCAAGCAGTGCCTTTAGCAGCAGCTTGAACTATGTTTTTTTTTTGTAAGTATCATAGCTCAGAAAGAAGACCTCCCCTGTGTTTGTGCTTTTTTTATGAGCAGCTGGCAGATTTTTACCTGCTATTACACCGAAGGCATTTGCCAGTTATCCAAGTGCCATCACACCACATGTTGTCCGGTTTGCGTGCCACTGACGAGTTTTCAGTTCCCTATATTAGGAGTTTTATAGTGTGGAACTCACACCTTCTGCGGGGAGTCTCTCATTTTAACTAGTCCCATTCTGATGAAAATATCATGGGGTCTGAAAGATAAAACAAATGTGCCCGTAGAAATGATATCTCTTTTCCACGTTAAAATACTTTTTTTTTCTGGTAGATGATTTTTTCACTGCAGCATTACCGCCCAGTCATATTAAAAGGTCCTTGGAGCAATAACTCCCTTTACACTGCGTCTTCTCGTCAGCAAGACTCTGTGCTGCCAGTGATGTGTGTGGATGTAGGAAATGTATTAAAACCCTATATATATGTTAAATTATGTGTTTCCTGAGAGTGCATAGTTGTACACGTACACACACGCGTGTCAGTGAATAAAATAAATATAGACAAAAATAGGACTTTATTTTTGGAAACAGGTCGTTTCCTAGACGGGAACTCGTAAATTATTTTGAAGTGTAGTATTTTTGCTTTGGAATAGTACTGTCTTTGACGTAGCAGTTTTTAATCATGTCATGTTGTAAAATATTTTGGGCAAGCAAGCTCCATTTCAACGGAATTGCAGAGTCTGTATACTGTACAATGGAGAAATCCAATACCTGCTTGAGATGATTTGAAGAAATGAAATCTATAAATTAAACGAGGGTGAGAGAAGTGCCCCAGTCACAACACAGACAGGTTTACTTCCTTCATGTGCCTGGCAGCATAGACATGCGTCACTGCGCTCGAGGCGGCCCTCGCTGTGCTTGGGTGCAACGCAGGTTGGAGTCAAGCTGCCACGCTGAATGGGCAGTGAGCTCTGATGTGATTGCCTAGAACTTGGAATCAGGGAAAAGGGTGGCATAAGATGGGGAAACACAAAGAAGTCGGTCTCCTGAATTTATTGTGTTTTACCAATGTGGATAAAATAACGTAGCAATAAGTAATGGTTTCTCACATTGCAGACAACATGTCACTCTCATGAATAGAGATGCAGGTGCAGGTGGTAAATCAGATTGTGAATGCATAATATGGGTGCTTAATGGTGGACCGGATACACTTCTGTTCCTGCTGTAGAGATCAAATGTACGTGGGAGCATGAGAGAGATTGGCACATGTGGTTGCCCAGGGTAATTTAAAGGATGATACTTGTTTGACTGACATACTGCATACATAATCCAGTGTGGAGTTGCAATTCGTGCTTTTTTAAGTAACTGGATTATCTTGAAGGCTGACACTGTCGAGGGCCAATTTATTCAAAAAGGTGATTGAATGATAGTGTAAAAGATAAAGTTTAGCAGAGAGTGTCAAGATAGTGCAACCAAATATTCTAGAACTTTTAACTTCCTCATCAGGAAATAATAGCCAACGTAAGAGCACTGAAGGTGTAAAAGAGCCAATGTCTACATGAACGTTTTGAGATGCTGGGTTAAAGCTTGACACATGAATATTATACTGCTTTTCTCTCCTGTCTTGCTTAAAGCTCTCCAGAAAGCGCTACTTCAGATGATTTGAGAGTGGACAAATGCAAAGTAGAGCTAAATTGATTGAAGGAGAGAGGTAGACAGTTTGAGGAAAAAGGTAAAATTGGGAGAGGCACTGTGGACATAAGAATGAGCTATGTCTGCAAATAAAGTTTAAAGAGGTTGGTTTTTGCTTTGTCTGGAACTGAAGTAAGTCATCAAGACATCTCAGTTTTTCAGGTAACATGATCAACAGGGAAGAGTCTGCTCCAGAGAAAAATTGAATTGTGTTTGATTTTCTTGCATTCACTGCAGGCTCCATTCAAAAGAGGGCACACACCTTTTGATCCCTGTGCAAACAAGAGTTTGTATAATCATACCCTGGGTAATGTTATTTGTCATGTGGCTACACTGTTTGTCTATACTCTTTGTCTGTTGAAAGACTCACACTCATCCGACCCACTTGTAATCAATGCATAAGACTATCTTTGTTTCTGAGGACTTTTGGAAACATAGACACCAGTAGAGATTTTTAAGGAAGAATGAAGGTACCAGGGATGTTGCAGACAAATGGCTCTAATTATGGTGTATGTAATCCTATGTTTGATTCTCACATCCAAGGGGAGCCATTTAAGTTCTCTCAGGATGGTCAGAATTGTTTGATACCTGAGACTAGCCTAACTCCACAATGTAGAACCACTTTGACTGGGTCTATTTTACATATGTTCTCTTCTATTATCATAGTGTTCTCACAATCAGGGCAAAATCAGAGCGGGAGATGATTAGTGCATGGACAATAAGTTCAACGTCAGATGTTTTAAGCAATAGTTTTAATTAAGTTGATTAAGTGTTGTCTGAAATGCTTCAACAATATGTTGAATTTCCAATGACACTCTTTCTTGAGAATCAAGCTAGAAACCCACAGACGATACTTAGGAGGCTTGGGATGTTGTAAAACCAACCATCTGCAGTTTAGACAACTATTGTTCTTAGATTCTGGAGGTGTTTTGCCAAGAAGAATGATAAATTCATGTTTGATCAGTACTGTCTCAGAAATCTAAAGTACTTCCAGTTACAGAGTTTTCTTTGCCAAGTTGTCAATGTGCAGATATCTTGAACTGTGAAAATATTTAGATACATTTGTGTATCATCTGGGTATAAATGAATTGCAATATATTTCTCTGCAAATAGAATTTTCACTGATATCAAATATAGGCTGAACACAGTTGGTGACTGTCTGGGTCCTTGATAAGAAAAAGAAGGGGTCTACCCTAATAGCCCTACCATACCTGGGCAGAATAAGAACAATCTATAGAAAAGAAGTGGTACAATAGTAGGGAGAAATCTAAATACTGATTTACACACAATGAGCTTCTGAATTGGTCATTGGAAGTGTACTTTAATTACAACATAATTATTCACTTAATTTTTGGACATAAAAAAACATAATGACACACATGTAACAATATATATAACACTGAAATTACATCAAAATTACATACAAAAACATATACAAAACTGTCTTCATCATTCTCCAAGATTAGAAATAATGTGGTTGTCTAAATACATTAAAACTTCAATTCACAAATATGAGATGGTTGCGTCGGCTATCACATCTCAAATCTTTGTTTTCCCTAACTCCTTGTTAACAAAGAGATGTGTCTTCTAATCATAATCCATCAACTAAATATTTCCTACAACCTCCCTATCAACAGGTCGACGCGTTTCGGCCCCTTCACATATGGGCCTCTTCAGGACTCACGGAGAGATAAAGACCTATAAATGTAATTAATATATATAACTTAGTTCGACTTTCTTAAGAATTATTTGAAAATTATTCCAGAAAACTCCTTCACCGTGACAAATTATCCATAATCTATTTCACCATTATGTGGTATTGTTAGTCTTTATGATTAACATGCTCTCAGTCTAGGGCTGGGTACTTGAGGCATGTCACATGAGACTGAGGAGGGATCTAAGACAATAATGCCCATCCAGACTAGTTAGTTGTGGGTGACCTAAAAATAAATGAACTTGGGAGAACTGCTCTTTAAGCTCAGCTTTTTTCAAGGATATAGTTGATGGCCACTTTTGAGTTTGGCAAGGTGATACTTCATCACAAAGGTGACAGATAGCCTGTACATTTTAGCCTATGGGACTTGTTATACAGTGGGTAGAATAGGACTCTTTGTGATTTTTTTTTATGTTGTCACCCCGTGTTTTGGATTGCTGCTCATGGTTTTTTGATTTTGTGCACTGGGATACTGCTAATTGGGTCCCAGTGCACGTGATCTGACCCCTAAATGTGGTAAAACTGGCTGAATCCGAACTGGCATATTTAAATTTCCTATAGGGTCATAGCATACAGTTCAGACACATACCCATGATATGGACAGTTGAATTTCACCTGTGGACTACAGCACTTATTGTGCCATCCACTAGTGTGACAAAATAAAACACAGCTTCAGTCCTCCAAGTGTAGCCTAACTGCTGTGGTTTAAACCAACATTTCAAAAGATCTCCCTTTCAAATAGTCATGTCACCCTTACGTAGGTCTTGTAGCCCATAGGGTAGGGTACATAGTATTTGACATTGGGAAGTGTAGCAATTTACTGTTAGCATGCCCCTACATTGACAAGGGCCCAAAAGCTGTTGAAGACTCTGTCTGTCCTAAAACAAAAACTAAAGTACAGATGAAAATATTAATTCTGTCATCTCTGGTTAAGCACCAGCTAGAAAAAATAGTTTAAGCACTATCTTTCATATTTAGTAAAATTATGGAAGAAATTGGAATAATGGTTTTGGGGGGGGCAAGGGGGTTGAAACCCCACTCAAGCAGCAGCTTCAATCTTTGTCAGAGTGAGACACAAGCAAACCTCAAATTAACCTGTAGTCAACCTCCTGGAAGCATGACACAGAGCAGTCAGACTTAACTTAGTGGCAATGTGTAAAATATTAGAGCAACAGTAATAAAATGATAAAATTACACAAAAAAGATCCCACAACAAGTAAGAAAAAAACAAGAAAAAATGATAAAAATCAACTCTGTACAACGGGAGGTATGCTATTTAAATGATTTAAGTGGACTAGGAAAATGCCGCAGAAAAGTTACCTTCTCAGTCCAATGCAAAGAGTCCCGTTCACAGTGGTGGGGGCCAGGAGGAGCAGGGAAATGTTTCACAGTCATAGTTGTGGCAAAAAGGTCCTGTTGTCTTGAATGGTCAGGCTGGTGCTTCATGATGGCGCTCTGCGGGAGTGGTTGATGCTGTAACATGAAGGGTCAGGCTGATGGAACTTTGCATAGGCGGACTGTACGAGTTACAATGTTTTGGTGCCAACTGTGCCATTCATGGTCACAAAGGCCCCAAAACGTCAACTCAGCCACTCTGAGGCCACACTATGGGTCCAGGGTCTGAGGGACATCACTTTGGGGGGGTCAATGGTTAGCTCCAGCTGGATCTGGGTAATGGTTCAAGTGTTTGGGAGCCTGCTATGTCCCTGTAGCTCTGAACAAGAGGCCAGCAGACTAGCCCTTGGAGTCACTCTGGGAGTCATGGGTTCAGGTCCAATCTCGCTTAGGCAGGAAGGCACCAGGGCTGCAATCCAGCAATGCAGTAGTCCAGCAAGGCGGCATTTCAGCAGAGTGGCCGTACTTTTAGCATAACAGCAGTCCTTTTTCCTGGCAGACTCTCCACAAGTCCAGAAGTGTATTGAATAATTGGTGTGTGAAGTCCAATAGTTATACCAGGTGCTTCCTTTTGAAGTGAGCGTAGCTTCTATATACTTCCCTTTGAAGTGTACAGGTTTCATGCTTCTCCTGTCTTGGCTCCAGACTAATAACAGGTGGTATGCAGTCCTTTGTGTGGAAGCAGGACACAGCCTATTTAAGTGTAATTAGGACTGTGTGCAACTCTGCTCTACTATCCTGTCAGTGAAAGTCCATCCATGTACACCTAGGCTTTCTATTGTTTGTGGCTGTCTAGGAGGAATACACAAAAAGCTAAAGCACTAAATGGCTAAGACACGAAAATACCAACTCTTTAAAAGTGGCATTCTCAAAATTGTAATTAAAAATCTGACTTTACAATAAGAGGTTTTTTCATTACGATGCTAAACACACCTAACATTAAATGTTTACCTATTCCCATGTGGAAGTTACAGCACATTAAATTATTAAACTCCAGTGTTAGCCTCTGGGAAAGGTTTGCCTTGCATTAGCGAAAAACAAACATAAGAGCTTTTCACTATCAGGACATCTAAAACTTGAAAGCACATCGACTACTTTTCAAATAAATTGCACCAGGACCTATGGGCTGGTTAGGGCCTACTATAGCGGTGACCTCTTTGAATTAAAAAGGAAGGTGTGAGCTTGGCAAAAGGCTTATTTTGCCAAGTAGAAATGCAGTTTAACACTGCAGACACAGGCTCCAATATCAGGCTTGAGACATGTTTAGAGTGCTAAATAAATGGATGGCACAATCAGTGTTGCTGGCACACTAGCAGCATTTCATTTACAGGCCCTGGGCACAGATAGTGTAACTTTACCAGGGACTTACATGTACATTAAACATGCCAGTTGGGCATAGGCCAATTTTGCCATGTTTTGAGGAGGGAGCGCAAGTACTTTGGCACTGGTTAGCAGTGGTAAAGTGTGCAGAGTCCTAAGGCCAGCTAAAATGAAGTCAGCAAAAACAGGAGGCCTGAAGGCAAAAAGTTAGGGGCAAACCACACCAAGGATGCCAGTTCTAACAATTATGAAGAATTTATATATGAAGGTGAGAATGCCTATTTTGTTCCTCACAAAAATGGAAGCAGATGGAAAACTTGTATGTGTCACTAACATACTATGGGGTCGTTATGACCCTGGCGGTCTTCAGACCACCAGTGTCGCAGTGGCGGTCTGACCGCCGCAAAAGTGGTGGTCTGACCACTTTGGCCACGGTCTGACCACCACATTACGACCGTCAGCACCACCAGTTTTCCTCCACAGGAGGGACTGGCGGTGCTGGGGGTCGTAATCCACCCAGGCAGCGCTGCAAGCAGTGCCACCCTGGTGATTACGAGTCCCCCTCTCTGCCAGCTTTTACGTGGCAGTACCACCCCATCACAAAAGGATGGCAGAGATGGGGTGCAGGGGCCCTCATGGCCAATCACGCCACTCTCAGGTGCCTGTGCACACTACATACCGGAGCATTGCCGCCGGCTCAATTATGAGACTGCGTTAATGTTGTAGGCTGTTTCCAGTTGGGGCCAGAGGAAAACTTCTAAGGAGGCCCGCGGGAAGGCAGCTGCACTTGTGGCAACCTGACCGGGGGTGTTTGGCAGACGGCCTTTTCCGCTGCTCAAACTCATGATGACCCCAATAGGTCCTCATCGCTTCCTCATCCTAGCCCTTACTACACAAGCTGTGAACCTGTTCACATACCATCAACAATACTGAAGAATGGATATGAAAAGTTTGCAGCACAATAAATGACATTTAGAGGCAGAAAAGTGTGTTTTGATGTATTCTACTGGACTTTCACAAAACAGTGTGTTGGCCTTCCTTCTATGTATTTGATGAAAAAATTTAAATGCTAGCAACAGAATTATTGAATCACGCTATTTGATTTTGTGAGGTTGAATTGTAACAGTGTATAACTTTTAACCAGTTGCACTTTAGAGGATGATATATAAATGAGTGAATGGTTTATCACCAATGTTCTGTGCTGTTTGTTTTAGTTAAAATAATGACACTGTTATACCCATAATAAATATTCTGGCTAGACTTCTATCATTATGTGGAACCTACTGAAGCTTACCATTTTGACATAAAAAGCTCAGAGAAGGATGAAGCGTTTCATCTGGGGTGAATTTGTACTTTGGCACTTACCCAGTTCCTATGGTTTGACTTGAGACTTTATTTAGCCATTTTCAGGTTTTCTACTATTCCACCAAGTAAGAAGAGGGACGTTCTCCAATCTTTTGGATGAAGACCATGTGTTATAATTTGAGAGTCTGCTACAAGGGTATTTCTCTGCTGTCGAATTTAGCCATAAACAGCAGCATTTCTGTTTACAACATTGAAGTTTGCCGAGAGACAAGGTTAAAGGCACCCTATGACAAAAAAAAATGTTCAGAACAAAAAGACTTCCAAAGCAGGATGTTTTTTTCTGAACAAAAAGTAAATGGCCTCAACATGCAGGGATCTTTTTCCCTGCACATGAGGGCCATTTAACATGTTTGCTGCCCGTTTCCACTGTGCCTCACATGGCTGTTATGGGCAGGGTAATAAGTATTAGTAGACCTGTTATCAATGGGGCAGGATACCTGTTAATATGGCCAATGGTCCTGTGGCTGAAGGACCTTGGTATCATGGGGTTATATTGGTAAACCCAGCAGAGGGCACACAAACTAAAAGCCAGATGTTCTTTTGACTTTAAACAGAGCAGGGAAACAGCCAGCTTGACAGGGTAGAAGGACCACAGGATTATGAAGTTTCTGACTTCATAAAACCCTAAATGAGTTCCTAAGACATGTTTATTTGGCACTCAGATTTATTCAGCTCTGGAGGTCAAGGAGCTGTAGTTAACAAGTGCTAAAGATTGTCAGACACTTCTTTGCAAGGGCCCTTTGTTAGCCTTCAACTCTGATGGGAAAGTCTCTTAGCAACTGAAAGAGACAGTCCTTAGGGTGGTATGATGCAGCTTTCTAGGGTGGATTGTGGTACCCCGTTTTTGTCCTCCAAGGGTTAAAAAAATGACTGTCGCAATTTTCATGATGCTGGGAAAATCACTCTTGGTTCCTCCCACAGCTTCCAGGTGCACACAAAAGGCTTATAGGATCCTGGTCTCTTTAAAGCCATAAATTCCATTGGATTTAGTGCAGGCAGGTCCCAACTGGGTTGCCAGGTTCTCGCACAGGAAATTGAGCCATTTATCAGCTTTTTGTGTCGAAGACTGCCTCAGGACGCAAACTAGCCTATTGCAGCCTCTGAGTTCAAGCATAGCTTATCAGGGTTCCTCAAGGTTCCTCGAGTGCATATGGCAGAATTCTTACTTCATTTGATGATTTCCATGTCCAGGAATATCTTGATGATTCAGTAGCAGGGTGTCAGCTGTATCCAGGGCAGTTACCCGTGATTGGTAATTTCCATAGGTCCAATCACTGCAGACTTTCCACAAAAACTCTACATTTTGCTAAGCACTTCCTGTTCTGCTTTACCTTAAACATTCATATAGCCTTCTATCTAGTATGACAGAAGTCAAGAAACCTTCTAAGGAACTCTTCCCCTCCTGAAGCCATCCCTTTGAAAATGAGTAACCATCACCTCTTACTGGTTAGAGGACCAGTTTCGTTTTTGCCTTCCCTGGGCAGGGGCAAATGCAGAAAAAGACATTCTGGATAAAAGGGCTTCTGTCACTTGAGCTTCTTTATACCATCTCAATATCAAAAGGCAGATGTCTGCTCCGGCCTTTAGTGATGCCATCTTTTCCTGTCTTCTCATAAATAGCCCATCTCAGCTAACTGTTCAATGGATGCCCCACAGCTCAGTTCTTGCATTTGGTCTACTACATGACAGCATACCTCCTCATGGCTAATTGGGAATCTATATTCAATATTTCCATATTGTGTGTGTGGGGGGTAGCAGGGGAAAAAATGGCTCAATCACAGCTAAGGTGCAAAGATGCGCACACTATTATGTGTAGAATTACCTTTCTATTTCAGAATTCAGATTATAGCCTTCTTTTATTGAACCAGTTCTTATTGGCTATAGGACTCTGCACACAATGTACTTTGCACGCTTTACCCCTGCTAATCAGGGGTAAAGTGTTTGTTCTCTCCTTTATAAACATGGTAAAATTGGCATCCACCTCCTTGCCACATGTAATTTACTTATAATTGCCTAATATGGGGAATATTCTACCCAGGGCATGCAAATTAGGTGCTACTAGTGTGCATCAGCACTCATTTCGCTGCATACTAAAGTTGCACTGTAAACCATGTCCCCAGAATGACCACTGCAACCTGTGTCTGTAGTTGCAAACTGTCATTTCAACCTGGCAAAATAAGCCTTTTTCCAGGCATAAACTATCTCCTAAGTTAGGCTGTAACAATCCAAAGGGCAGGGTGCATGGGCTGCATGGTATTTAAAAGTAGGACATGTATATTTCATTGTTTATATGGCCTGGCAGTAAAAAAAACTGCAAAGTCTGCACTATTACCTTCACAAAGTGCTACAATCAGTTTGAGAATTGCTAGAAAAATATTTTAAGGATACGTTTTAATAGTAATTTAAAATTCAACTTAATGTTCAAGTCATATATTAAATTACTATTTGTAAAATTACACCTTTAGAAAGTTATTTTCTGCCTAAAACTGAAAGGTGTTTCTGCGAGTGTCAAGCTTTTACCTGGCCCCTGATGGACTTGGTCCACTGTGCAGGATCACCCCCCCAAATGTTTAGCCTTCACCCACCCTAGTTCTGAACCCATTTTCGTTGGCTTTTGGAAGAAATGTTGCTGCTAGAAAGTCTTCAGTGTGTACATATTAAGAATAAGCAGGAAGGACCCTGTGTGCCTACCTTGCCAGACATTGCAACTTTTTTTTTACTAGTCACAATAACTTAGTTTGCGCCAAACTTATCTTCCTAGCATTAATGTGTAATTTACTATTACTTGGACACTCATCTACCTTTATCCTTTTATCTCATCTACCTAAAAAATCACTTACCCTATGCTAGTTGTAATAGTTCCTTCACCATTAAAAACTCTTCTTTATTACCTTTACGCTGACACTAAGGGACTTAATATAAGTTTAGGGGAGCGGTATTCCTGGGTGGAGTACTGCTCCATCCAATTATAATTTGTTTGTCGTTCCTACACCCACATTTGTCTGGGAACATTGGACCCAATTTTACAAGCATGCAAACCCAGCAGGTAAAATAACATAAAGCTTAACTTAACCCGCACCTGCTCCCCTTCCCCCATGGCATGCATGCTCCCCTTGCCAGCCCAGTGCTATTGCTGTCCCCTGTCACTTTTTCATAAAATAAATAAGTGGTACAGTTAGTTGCCACCAAGTTCTCAGTAATTAATTTGTTAGTTTTCTTTCCAGGAGAAACTGAGAATTAGCATAGGAAAAGCAAATAGATCTGGTCTTGGCACACTGGTGCAATGGTTAACTTTATTTTTTGTATTGCAAGCATTTTATGCACCAAACTTAGTGGCTTTATGCTTGTAGGCAAAGCACTTCCATTTAGAAAATATTAAACATTGAATATAATTTTAATAAAATCATGTAAGTGCTTCCTAACAGGCAAGTATATTTAGAATAGCTATAGAAACCAATTTTAGCTTTTTAGTCTGAACAATGTTTTCATTAGAAAAGTATATATTCAGTTTGCTAATAGCTTTGTTGCCATTTGATGAATCGTCACAACACTTTAAAAAAGGTCTAATGCACGTTGATGGGATTTTTTAAACATATTCTTTGAAAAATCCTAGTAAACAATGAAATATACTTATTTAATTTTATACACATTTATGTTAATGTGCTGTTCAAATTTATCAATAGTAGGTTTAAAATGTTATATATAACAATTTTACATGAATATCTTATCATCATTTCTTTTATTAATTTCTTTAAGGATTGATAAACCTTAATAAAGGCTCCACCATGTGGTGGAGAGATTGTAAGCCTGCACCTAGGAGTATCTTTACACTTTGAAACTGTGTCTCACAAATAAGTGTAATGTCACTGCTAGGTACAGTAGTAGATGTACACATAAGTCATTTTAAACATGTATATTTATCTTTATGAATAGATTCCAAATTTAAAAACACACAAAAAGTTCTATAAAATCGAAATTATTAAAGAATGGAAAGTAAAAATGTAGGAAGGTAGCATCTTTACCCCCACTTTTGGCCTGTTTGTGAGTATATGTTAGGGTGTTTTTACTGTCTCACTGTGATCCTGCTAGCCAGCGCCCAGTGCTCATAGTGGAAACCCTCTGTTGTCAGTGTGTTTGATATGTGTCACTGGGATCCTGATAGCCAGGACCCCAGTGCTCATAGGTGTATGCCCTGTATGTGTTCCCTGTGTGGTGCCAACTGTATCACTGAGGCTCTGCTAACCAGAACCTCAGTATTTATGCTCTCTCTGCTTTTTAAAATTGTCACTGCAGGCTAGTGACTAATTTTACCAATTCTCATTGGCACACTGGAACACCCTTATAATTCCCTTGTATATGGTACCTAGGTACCCAGAGTATTGGGGTTCCAGGAGATCCCCATGGGCTGCAGCATTTCTTTTGCCACCCATAGGGAGCTCAGAAAATTCTTACACAGGACTGCCACTGCAGCCTGAGTGAAATAACGTCCACGATATTTCACAGCCATTTTCACTGCACATAAGTAACTTATAAGTCACCTATATGTCTAACGCTCACTTTGTGAAGGTTAGGTGCCAAGTTACTTAGTGTGTGGGCACCCTTGCCCTAGCCAAAGTGCTCCCACATTGTTCAGGGCAAATTCCCCGGACTTTGTGAGTGCGGGGACACCATTACACGAGTGCACTACATATAGGTCAATGCCTATATGTAGCGTCACCATGGTAACTCCGAACATAGCCATGTAACATGTCTAGGATCATGGAATTGTCACCTCAATACCAATTGGTATTGGGGTGACAATTCCATGCATCCCCGGGTCTCAAGCACAGAACCCGGGTACTGCCAAAATTGCTTTCCGGGGTCTCCACTGCAGCTGCTGCCAACCCCTCAGACAGGTTTCTGCCCCCCTGGGGCCTGGGCAGCCTGGTCCCAGGAAGGCAGAACAAAGAATTTCCTCTGAGAGAGGGTGTTACACCCTGTCCCTTTGGAAATAAGTGTGAAGGGCTTGGGAGGAGTAGCCTCCCCCAGCCTCTGGAAATGCTTTGATGGGCACAGATGGTGCCCATCTCGGCATAAACCAGTCTACACTGGTTCAGGGATCCCCCAGCCCTGCTCTGGCACGAAACTGGACAAAGGAAAGGAGGGTGACCACTCCCCTGACCAGCACCTCCCAGGGGAGGTGCCCAGAGCTCCTCCACTGTGTCCCAGACCTCTGCCATCTTGGAATCAGAGGTGTTGGGGCACAATGGACGGCTCTGAGTGGCCAGTGCCAGCAGGTGATGTCAGAGACCCCCTCTGATAGGTGCTTACCTTTCTCAGTAGCCAATCCTCCTTTTTGGGCTATTTAGGGTCTCTCCTCTGGGCTATTCCTCAGATAACGAATGCAAGAGCTCAACAGAGTTCCTCTGCACTTCCCTCTTCGACTTCTGCCAAGGATCGACCGCTGACTGCTCCAGGACACCTGCAAAACCGCAACAAAGTAGCAAGACGACTACCAGCAACATTGTAGTGCCTCATCCTGCCGGCTTTCTAGACTGTTTCCTGGTGGTGCATGTTCTGAGGGCTGTCTGGCTTTACCCTGCACTGGAAGCCAAGAAGAAATCTTCTGTGGGTCGATGGAATCTTCCCGCTGCTAACGCAGGCACCAAACTTCTGCATCACGGGTCCTCTGGGTCCCCTCTCATCCTGACGAGCATGGTCCCTGGAACACAGAAGCTGGGTCCAAGTATCTCACACAGTCCAGTAGCCCTTCTGTCCAAATTTGGTGGAGGTAAGTCCTTGCCTCCCCACGCCAGACAGTAATCCTGTGTACTGCGTGATCTGCAGCTGCTCCGGCTTTTGTGCATTTTTTCAAGGGTTCCTTTGTGCACAGCCTAGCCTGGGTCCCCAGCACTCCATCCTGCATTGCCCAACTTGCTGAGTTGGACTCCGACGTCGTGGGACCCTCCTACGTGACTCTGAGTTGACCGCTTTCCTCAGGTCTTCTAAGTGCCTGTTCCGGTACTTCTGTGGGTGCTGCCTGCTTCTGATGGGGCTCTCTGAGTTGCTGAGTGCCCTCTCTGTCTCTTCCTCCAAGGGGCAAAATCCTGGTCCTTCCTGGGCCCCAGCAGCACCCAAAATCCTCAACTGCAACTCTTGCAGCTAACAAGGCTTGTTTGTGGTATTTCTGCGTGGAAACACTCCTGCATCCTCCAGCATGCCGTGGGACATCTTCTGACCAAAGCAGAAGTTCCTGGCATCTTCCGTTGTTGCAGAATCTTTGGCTTCTTCCACCCGGAAGGCAGCCCTTTTGCACCTTCATCCGGGGTTTAGTGGGCTCCTGCCCCCCCTGGACACTTGTATGACTCTTGGACTTGGTCCCTCTTCCTTGAAAGGTCCTCAGGTCCAGGAATCCATCTTCAGTGTTTTACTGGCAGTTGTGGTTCTTGCAGAATCCCCTATCTCGATTATACTGTCTTTCTGGGGTAGTAGGGTAACTTTACTCCTATTTTTCAGGGTCTTAGGGTGGGGTATTTTGGGCGCCCTTACTGTTTTCTCACAGTCCCAGCGACCCTCTACAACCTACCATAGACCTGGGGTCCATTCGTGATTCGCATTCCACTTTTGGAGTATATGGTTTTTGTTGCCCTTAGGCCTATTTCTACCTATTGCAGCCTATTGTGATTCTACATTGTTTGCACTACTTTTCTTACTGTTACTTACCTGATTTTTGGTTTGTGTACATATAATTTGTGTATATTACTTACCTCCTAAGTGAGGGTATCCTCTGAGATATTTTTGGCATATTGTCACTAAAATAAAGTACATTTATTTTTAGTAACTCTTAGTATTGATTTTTCTTATGATATTGTGCTTTATGATATAAGTGGTATAGTAGGAGCTTTCCATGTCTCCTTGTTCAGCCTAAGCTGCTTTGCAATAGCTACCTCTATCAGTCTAAGCTGCTAGAAACACCTCTATTCTACTAATAAGGGATAACTGGGCCTGGCACAAGGTGCAAGTACCACAAAGTACCCACTATAAGTCAGGCCAGCCTCCTACAAAAAATAATTGGCAAAGTAAAGTATTAGTCCACCAACCTGGCAACTGAGTTGCTGTTCTTTTTAGCAGATGTGCACGTCACACAGTTTAAGAGCCAGTAGTTGAGGTAGACTGTCCAAAAGCAAAATGTGAATGACAGTTAACAGACCGATGGATAAACAAGTCTTGTCCAAAACCCCTCTCTGCATGTATGTACGTATACATGTACTGTACACTGTACGTGTACATGTAATGTAGTGAGTGAGTGAGACCTTTGATCTCTGATTTGTACTTCACCACTTATGGGGAAATACATTGGTTTCGAAAGTAGCCATATATATACATGTATATGTACATACATGCAGAGAGGGGTTTTGGACAAGACTTGTTTATCCATCGGTAATATGTATATATATGAATATATTTTTAGGTTATGTTTTTTTATAGAGGCTGGTGAGGCAGCTAAACAGATTTCGACTGCAAACCTAAAAACCTAAAAAAAATCTGAGATTTTGTTTTTGGTAGTTGAGATGTTAGGTTTTTACTCCTGCCTAGCAAGAGGTAAAGCTGCCTACTTTCGAAACCAATGTATTTCCCCATAAGTGGTGAAGTACAAATCAGAGATCAAAGGTCCCACTCACTCACTACAGTGGAATGGCATGCACAGATTACAGAAGTGATAGACACCTATACTGGCTTGACAATTTTACCATTATTGTTAGAGTGTAACCTACATACTTAGTCACGATGTATGAAACACTTTAATAGAAAATTCCTCACACAAATGCAGTATTAAATGTGGTAAATATGTTCATGATGAACACAATGGTTGATGTGAAGGTATAATGAGATAGATGATAAAGTTGAAGGGCATCACCAATTTTACAATGGATAATCTTTGCATAGTAGTGCGAGGAAACCCTCGGTTAGAAAATATAATTGTACCAGTATTTTCTGGTGAGTGTTATAAAAGAGCATATCGTCAGGAAGAGAAAACAGAGTATGACTGTAGACAAGACTCATCTTCTGAAAAAAAGAACAACAGTTACCTAACCACCTTGAAATAATGCAGCTTGACAAGGCTTTGACTGGTTCATGCACTTGTGTTATTTTACTGCTGCATATTCGTTGCTTGCGAAAATACAGTGCAGGAACATTTCTGTTAAATTCCATTGTGTAGTATAGTATCAGATTACCGCTGATTGGAAATGCTATTTTAGAGGAACATTAAAGCACATAATGGTGCTTTATTTTAAAATCAGTTATCCATTAAAAGATATGCCCTATATCCTGTCATTTTCGGTTTTAAATTTGTTTTGCTTTCTCTACATTTGAGTAGAATCTCATAATATTTCCACACTCATTTTATTGCTGTTCATCTCTTTAGGTTGATTGCAAAAGGCCTTTCTTCACAGTCAATGCTGTCTGACTTGACAATTCACAAGAGCACCTCCAAAATATTTCCCCTGCCAATTAAGCTCCAAAAAGTGTTTTACCTACAGAGAGGAAACTATAGTCAATAGCCCATCCATGCCAACCACCCAATAATTAATAACCAAATAGAGAATGAAGGATAAATGATCAGTGCTTCAGATTGATGACCACAAAGGTGAATGGAATCAATCAACAGGAAGTACAATAGCTAGGCCTGAGCCAGCAGCATTAAACAGAAATCAAACACACCTAGAAAACATAGAGGCACTCTTGAGTCCTCTAAGAATTGCCTGTCCTACAAAATTGAAAGGTGTGTACAAAATGGAGGATTTGGCTTGGCTCATTAGCTTCATCCTGTGAGAATTCATCAAGAAGCTCAGCCTCCTGCAAATGTCTCGAGAGTAGGCCAGTGTTTTGTTGACACATCATGGCAGAACAGTCATAAAATAAAGAGAGAGGAGGAGAAAGATTCATTTCTAAAAGTAAAAGGGATAAAAGGCCTTAAGATCCAAATAGCCTCATCTACCTGTAGTCCTGTGGGAAATTTAGACATCAGGATGGCAGCCTATCGTACTAGTGGGCCGGCAGCATTGGTTGCACCACCCACTCAAGTAGCACTTTAAACATCTCAGGCCTGCCATTGCAGAGACTGTGTGTTCAGTTTAAACTGCCATTTCAACCTGACAAAGTAAACATTTTGCCGGGTCCAAACCTTCCTTTTAAATATATATGTCACCCCTAGGGTAGGTCCTGGACTGCCCAGAGGGCAGGCTGCAATGCATTCATAAAAATAGGACATGTACTTTTGAGGGTAACATGTTCTGATAGTGAAAAACTCATAATTTCATTTTTATCGTTGCAAGGCCTACCCCTCCCACATGATAACATTGAAGTCACCTTATTACATTTTATGTGTCATTTTCAAATAGAGACAGCTAATCAGTTCATGTTTGGTGTGTTTGGAATCACAATTTAAAATCCTAACCCATGATGAAGTTCGATTTTAAATTACAATTCTGAAAATGGCACTTTTTGAAAGATTGAGTGAGTCATCATGACCCCGGCGGTGAGTAGTAATGTGGCGGCAGTACTGCCAACAGGCTGGCGGTACATACCGCCACATTATGAAAATGGGGGGGTTGGCTGCAGTCAGCCCACCACTTCTCCACTCAGCCCGCCATGGCGGTAGCAGGCGGTGTGCCGGAGATATCAGTCTTCAGCCCGGCAGCCGATATAGTACCGCCGGCAGCATTTTGAGCCAGCCTACCTCCATGGTTTTTGTGGAATTCCTTCCCTGTCACTGGTAGGTGACTCACCCAACCGCCCAAATGCTCCCCAGATGCACCCACCCCCATCCATCCACGTTCCCCCTTCTGATCCCCCACCCCCATACACGCACATACCCGCAGACACACACCACGCATACACCCACTCACTTACACTGGCATAGACACATTCATACACGCATACATCCAGTCATGCTGGCACACATTGGTACACACATTCACAATGACATGCAGACATGCATTCACATTTCCATTCCTACACGCATTCACACACATCATACACCCATGCAAACAACACTACACACACAACAGCATTCACCCACACACTCACACATTCATGCACACAACCCCCCCACACACACAACACCCCCAACCTCTCCCCTGTCGGAAGCTTAACTTACCTTCATCCATGTCGTCTTCCGTCAAGGAACGGGATGGGGCGCTGCTACCGTCAGTAGTGCCTGCCAGCAGAACACCGCCAGGCCATATCACAGGTCATGATACGGCAGGTGGCGGTCTACTGGCATAGCGGTGCTGGTGGCAGCAGCACCACCTTGCCACCATCCGTCAGTATGGCCACAGCTGGATTTCCACCCTTCTCGTGGCGGAAGTCCAACTGTGGTCATAATCTGGCAGACGGATGGTAGCCGCGGTGACGGTCTTTTGGCGGCCGTCACCATGGTGGTAGGCGGTTTATACCACCAATGTCATAATGTGGGCCTGAATTTTCTTGCCTTACTTATTTGGTGCCTGTAGCCTGTCTCTGGATCATACGACTGGGTGTAGCTGACATGTCTGCTTTGTGTATTTCTCCTGGACAGCCACACACAATGGGGAGATTAAGTGTGACTGGAAGGACCATCACTGCCAGAATGGGTGGGAGGAGCTGGTCAAATCTGAACTTATACTTAAATAGAATGTGTCCTGTTTCCACATAAAGGGCTGCATACCCCCGGAAAGGGGGGGGGGGACCAGAGCCAGGGCACCTGTGCACTTCAAAGGCATGCCTCTAGAAGCTCCTACTCACTTCAAGGGCACAACTGTGTATAAATACTGGACCTCCAACACCAACTCTTCAGTACACTTCTGGAGCTGTGGATACTCTTCCAGAAAGAAGGACTGCTGTTCTGCTACAGTGACTGCCACTCTGCTGTACTGCTGCTCTAAAGGAACTGCTGCCCTTCTGTGCTGACCTGCTGCCCTCTTGCCCGGGTAAGGAAAACTGCACTGCAACTTCATCTTGAACCCAGGACTCCCAGAATAATGCAATTTCAAATCAATAAATGATAATGGTGTACTTATTCATACATATTAAAAGAACAATTCAGGTACTTATCCATCCCAAATCTTACTGTCTACCCCTTATAGTTCAAAATAAATTATTAAGAAGACGACTTCCTCGAGGATGCTGAACTGAGATGTAACAATTGAATGATATTAACATCTGCAATAATACATCAATTAAACAACGACGGGAAAGATGTGGGGGTTGGAGGCCTCTGAGTACTCCCACAAAAAGCAGCCATCTGATCTGCCAGTTCTAACTACATTTATTGACCAAACTTAAACATTTTCTACAGACTGATCGTCTGTGCCCTAAATTCAATATTCTTTACTAAGCAGTCCCTCAAAAGGTTCACTCCATGTCAAACAGAATATAATGGCAAATATGCTTTTTGTGTTACATAAAGGCGGCCCTGGCAGCTTTTTGCTGGCTCTGACTGACGCCGAGGGAAGCGCATTATCCCCCAGAGCTATTAAATCAATTAGACCCTATTACCTACAAACAAAAAGTGCACCTTAGTCTTTCACAAGACTTGAGGTCAAGTGATGAAGAGCTACTGTGCCAGCCGATCCTCCAGCTCTACACCAGGGACATAATGCTCCCTACATGCACACGTCGAATCTGCAGAAATATTGTATCTGTTCGAGCGCTCTCAGAACGTGCTCTTCACACACTGTATATGATTTTTTCTGCTATGGAGATAGATTCTGACGCTGTTAGTGTTAATAAGAAGAAGTAAATATTTCTGTAGAATAAATCAGAAGACGTATACATCACAATTATCGCACAGGGCACTAACAATTTGATGAAATCCTAACACGGAAATAGGTTTAATAAATCTGTTAGTGCGCCTGCACATGAAGGTTTAAATCACTCCAGACGAGGGCATATTGAATTTGGAGCTTAAGTAATGTCATATGGTCAAATAAAAGTGTCCTTGTTGAGTAATATAGTTCCAAGGACGGGTTAATAATAGGTGGGGCTCAAATGGTCCTAATGAATTCTCCCTCAACAGTTAAAGCCATCCCCTCCTTTCTATGGGCGAGCGCAAAGCGCTCCGTACATTCTGTTATCTCTTTGGGCTTCAAACCACGCCCATGCCACGTCTGTCACGTACATTGGTTTGTGGGCTTGCCTTTTAAAATCCGCTTGCTTTCATTTGTGAAAGGCATGCATTGGTCATACCTTTTCTGGTGTTTAGCCCACCTACACAGCACTGGTAAAGAACTAAAAACATACGAGGCACGATGTGTTCAGCCTGGGGTCCGGACTACTTTATCTTGTTAATTTCCACGCAGCACAGTCGCGCTGCATTTTACATAGCGCGATCGCGCTGCGTGTTTTTTTTTTTGCTTTACAATGCTAATAGCTCTAACTCGAACAAATGCGAGACCCGTTGCATTGAAAATGCTTGTTTTACTCTGTCAACCTGTTTAACCTCAGAGGGTGGGCAAGCAAGAGCGCTTAAAAGCTACTTGCATCCTAATGACAAGCAAGCTTCACCAATGAATTAGAAGTGGATCCTGAGATCCACAATATAGTTGCATACATGATGAGCATATGTGGTTCTGGTTTTAGTATCAATAGTGCACAAAAAGCTATGGGAGGCTTCTTGAAAGAAATTGTCGAATAGAGCATTTGTTGATCATATCTGCCATTGCGTCAGGCCGCAGGTATGACATATATGAGATATATGAGCAAACAATTACCCTTCAGTTGTTTTTGAATCCGGCCACAGCAGCAGTCTATGAATTATGCCTGCCATGGACATGTAAAAATAAGCACTGACAACACCTATGGGTATTATTTTCTTATTGTGCATGCACATAGACACAAACCTTTCATACAATACCCTGATGTAGAAAATAACTTGCTGTTTAAAAGAGTGCTCCATACCACGTTTGTCCCAGTTCAAATATCTACTAAAAGAAGGTGTTATTGTCACTCATTTTAGTGGTAATCAAGTCACAGCCCTCATGAGTATGGAGGGTTTATACAGCCTTACAAGGATGCATTTAGATCATTGCAAATTTTATTGATAAATGTTTAACTCACTGAGCCATTCGGATGGCATGACACAATCATGCACATATGAAGATACAGCAACATAACAACAGACATGAACACCCAGAGACTAGCATGTAAATAGGCACCTAACATTACACACATACCTCCTGACATTCATACTGATAACGCGTCCAGCCCTTATAAATTACTTGTACCTGGACACGTTGGAGGTCGGTGAATCTTTTAGCCAAGTCGGGCTCTCCTCATCCTAAAATAGTCGGGTCTCTTAAATCAATAATCACGAACTATTGTAATCAGTAATCAATACTCAATTAATAGATCAATATAACACATCAGAGATCAATAACAGTTGGTATTTCGGCGCACCATGATCTTTCAGTCATGAATAATCACACCAGTTTTTTTAAGTTAGTGAATTTATTTCCCTATATTAACAAAGCTAGCACGATGTATATAAGTCTCAAAACCAAATGATACATGTATATGAACATTACTAGCTGTCCATAGCGGCGGAAGAAACGCAATCTACGCAAAATCTGAATAATGATACACTCAGTTATAGCAATGCAAATCACTAGTATGACTAACTATATTTGACTAATTTCATACATTGGTCAGCATAACAAGATTTCAAATTGACATGGTGCATCGAATGGATACCTCGACTAACCTCTAATTAGCATTGGCATGTGGGACTTCATGCAAAAAGAATTTATTCAACATAAATTTGGAAAACTTCTAGCTTGGGCTCTATCAAAATAGCAGTTGGTACCTAAAAGGAAAAACACAATGCATAATACATTTATCCTTTCATATTTACCAAATACAAACAGCATTCAAGAAAGTCTTCGTCCCTCAGGTACCGGTTCGATCAGCATGGGGCAGGTTTCAAAGGGGGATAGTTAAGGGCAAGTTTCCTTGCAGCGGCAAGGAGAATGGGCCAAAGTCATAACATGGGCAAGACGGGGCAAATCAAAGTTAAAGTCTCTAGGGTGAGAATTCTTAAAGTCTCTTTCTCTCAGATAGAGAAAGGGGCATCAGGGTATCGTCCAAAATGGAGTCTGGCATCTGGCTTCAAATTGGCATCGAGGAAAATGGCTGACTTTTCTTTGTCCAGTAGGTTTAAGCAAGAAACATTCCAAATTCTGCAGGGTCTTCCATTGGAGGGTTCATAGGTTGGCTTCAAATTGTCCAATGAAAATTGTCTTTTACTAGCGCTCTTTTATGCATACACTGTCATTGGAGCCTTAGAATACAAGTTGAAACATTGGTTGCCAATTATTTTTACTATCTGTACCTTCATTGTCCAGACCTGCAGAGACTGACCTTGTATCAAAGGGGATAAAACCGGCCTAGTACGAAACCTTGAAGATAAGTGCATTAGTTGTCTCTACTGGAAAAATACAACTTCAAGCAAGAATATATTTCATTAGTTCAAGGAAAAATCACACAGTTAGAATTTGAAACCAGGCAACTAGGCCAAAGCCTCTACTAAATTTAAAGCAAAACTGTTTCAAATAAGAAATCATGGCATACATTTGCAATTATGACGGATTACTACATTTTCAATTCCTCATGATTAATAAAGCTCGTTTGCAATGATGGCGAACTACCCCGAGGGCACAATTTCCCTCGTACATTATTTTTCTTTACTAAAATCACACTACATTATATGCATTTGATTACACGATATGTGAATATATGTTGGAGCCTCTTTTTCTGCGTCATCAATCCCTCCTCTGATGACTAATTATGTCATCACATCAAATCTACCCACAAATTTTATTCCATTAAAATTCTGTATAGTAATTTGGCACTTCAGTCAATTCCCTTTTTCTTTTAATCCCTTTAGATTTTTCTCTATATAGTTCTACCATTTTGGCTTGTTCTTTTTCCTCTCTTTTTCTTTTGCGCCTTGTTTTCAATATTTTGATAGCTTTCCATATTCCCCAAAAGCCTAATAAACAAATTAATATTTGTAATATTCCCTTGACTATTTTTAGTAATAATCCGTTCCAAACATTGCTGAGCCAAATTTCCCACAGAAGCAAATCCCTTTCCAACTTTCTCCCAGACTCCTGGTTCTTTCAATTCCTTCAAATCTATACTCTCATTAGTTAAATTTGTAAGCATCGTTCTAATTTTTCCACTGCTGTCTGGTATATATGTACAACAGTGACGTTTACCAAGCATTTTGCAAACGCCGCCATCCTTTGCTAAAAGAATGTCTAAGGCAAGCCGATTTTGAAGAGTCATAGCTCTTTCTGCAGCGAGTTCAGCATCCATCAGGATTATAGCTCCTGAAAATTTTGTCAGCATGTTGTCCACAATAGTAGACAACTTTCGTATTTTGATTGAATTCAATATGACTCCCACCGAAGGAATCAATGCTCCAAATATATCTCCTACCACACCAGAAGCTGTCTCCCTTTTCTGAACATGATGTGATTCAGACAGCTTTGGAAATTTCTTTAAGTCGTCTAGTTGATAAATCTTTGGGAACACTATTCCCAAATAACATCTCCCATATCATCTTTTAGGAAGACAATAATAGGCGTTAAATCCACAAATATAATATATCCCAGGAATAACTGGGTCTTGTCCATTCAGCATGAACGTCCACTTAGGTTGAAACAAAAACGTATGTTTGCATTCACTCGTTCCCACAAAAACTGTGTCATAATATGATTTATGCCTATGTATACAAAATCTCCCTACGTGCAATGTATCTAAAGCTATTTTCCCTTGTGTTTTTATTGCGGCAAAAGCATAGTTATCTACAGATGTCCTTTTGTGTAATTCCCTTTCTAACTCCTCCTTCATTTCTTTCCTCCTATCATCAGTGCGGTCTAAGAAGTTTATCTCTACCGGTGAAAGCAAGCATGTAAGGTTCTCTCTATGTGCGTGAGCTGTGTGAAAAGGTGACAACGGCTCAAAGAATTCTCTCATTAACTTGAAATAATAATCTCTAGATATTTTACTCAGGTACTCGATTATGGGGACATATGCAAATGTGACATCATAATTAGAGTAAAAATAATGAATATACTGTTGACCATAAAATCTGGACATTATTATTCTACATGTAATTCCGTACGTAAGAGGCATGCTGTGATACGTCACCCCTTCCACTACTGAGGTAGGTATTTGTGTGCACACATAACAATCTTTCTCATCCATTGTCTCAACATACTCACTCATTAAGCGATAGAAAACGTTAGATGAAAGTTCCTTCTTATCATGCAAATGCCTTTCGTCCTGTTCGAGTCTCTTCAGAGCTGTTAGTTCAGTAATAATAATAGGTTTAGAAGTAGAAGCATCATTCGTTTCACTCTCATTCTTACCATGCATTCCAAGAACTATTGCTACAATGATTAGTACGCATGCAGTTATTAAACCTATACACATGTATTTACAACACTTCATTTTACGCCCCTGTGTAGGGTAGCCTGTCATGATCTGTATAGAATCAGAAAGCTGAAGACACTTTATCAATTGATTTTGCAGATATATACAAAGCTGAACAAGCTCAATGTTGACACAGTTTTCTTTAGCAGCTTAGTCTCTTATAGGTTAGCAGCGTTGTCTCAAAATCGGTTTCAAAGTCAATCAAGTTAGCAATATCTTAGCCGGTTGAAAAAGTCAATCAGGTTATCAATGTCTCTATTCGGTAAAGTTCATGAAGTTTTATTCCTCAAGTGCCAAAGTGAAGTTCTGCCTCTTCGTTTTCAAGACTGAGGGATACGAACTCGTCTGACCAGTCGTTAGTGGCCAAGTATGCCCACTCCGGACCAGAATATCTTTTGCTCGGTATTCTTTTTCTTTTCAATTTTGCATCTCTCTTCGACTCTCTCTCGCTGGAACTTTCTTCCTTGGCCAAGTCTTTCTCTTCACTTGGTGCTGCTATTGCGACAGACACTTCTTTTCTTTTCTCTTTCACCTTTGGCCCTTCACTTTCGTTTAATGCTTCTCTGATCCTTAATTTTACTGGCGATATGCTTTGTCTTCTTTTTGCACTGTGTCCACTTGATGGACCTGCAACCTCTTCCGAAGGAGTTTGAACAGTTTTGCTCTGTCCTGTTTTGTCTTCTCCCTCTGGGAAGTCAATCAGGTTCTCCTTTTCTTTTCCTGTATCGTCTGCTTCTGGGAAAGCCCTCCTCTGATCAGGCTCTCCTGCTTCTTCACCTGTTTTGAGCCCTTTGTCACCGTTACTTGCTTCAGGCTCTTTGTTACCTTCAGTTGTTTCAGGCTCTTTGTCACCTTCAGGACCTTCGTCACTTTCTGAGGCTCCTCCTTGGTCTTCCCCAAAATAATCAGTTGCTTCGTCCTCAGAAAATATTTCTCCTTCTTCTATTTCTACCTGTTCACTTCTAGTTCCTCTTCGCTCTGTCTCGGCGCTTGGCACTTTGTTATCAGACACTTGTGATTTCAGCGCTTCAAATTCCTCGTCTGTGGGACACGTCACCCTCTTCGTGTGACTGGCGTGAATCCAGTTGGGAACTCCTGCACACTTCACAGCGGTGGTAGTTGTCAGAATCACTTGAAAAGGTCCTTTCCACCGGTGTTCCAAACACGACTTCCTCACGTGCTTCTTTATCACGACCCAGTCACCTGCTTTCAGGGCGTGTCCTGGACCTTGGATCGGTGGCAAGGTGGTTGCCTCCACCTGGTGAGAGAAAGAGCGGACCACATCAGCTAGACCTTTGTAGTAGTCTAACACCATATCATCTGTAATATTTAAAAGAGCATTTGCAGGAACTGCTGGAAGTCTCATGGCTCTGCCCATAAGGATCTCGTGCGGGGACAGTCCAGTCTTTCTGTCAGGGGTGTTTCTCATTGACATTAGCACCAAGGGCAATGTGTCAGGCCATTTTAAGTTTGTTGATGCACATATTTTCGCCATCCTTGATTTCAATGTGCCATTCATTTGCTCCACTAGACCTGATGCTTCAGGGCGGTAGCTACAATGCAACTTTTGCTCAATGTTCAGCGCTGCACAAAGTAATTTTATTACTTTGTTATTGAAGTGACTTCTCCTATCTGATTCTAAGGAGATCGGGAATCTGAAACGTGGTATTAACTCTCTCAAGAGTAGTTTTGCAACTGTAAGGCTGTCATTTCTGCGTGTAGGGTATGCTTCAATCCAGTGACTAAAAATGCACACAACCACCAACACATACTTCAAGCCTCCAGGCACAGGCATCTCAATAAAGTCCATTTGCATCCTGCTGAAGGGACCCCCTGCTCTTCCAATGTGGCTCAAATTTACTACGGTTCCCTTCCCTGCGTTCATCTGTTGGCAAATGACGCAACGATGGCAAACTGCTTCAGCAACTTGGCGGATTTGGGGTTAAACCAATCACTTTTAAATAGTCTAATCATGGCATCCCGCCCAAGATGTGCTTGTCCATGGTAGAATCTGGCTAACTGTTTCAATAGACTGTTCGGCAGAACAAATTTCCCTTCACTTGAAACCCATAATTCGTCTAGCCTCTTTACACATTGCGATTTGGTCCATGAGAGTTTCTCATCCTCACTGACATCATTCTGTAAGGACTTTAATTCATCCATTGTATCTACAACCTTTAGAGCAAAGATTTCGCTTGGTTCAAGTTCTGGCTCATTTATCAAGTTCCATTCATCCCTGAGCAATATACAGTTCAATGCGCAAAACCTTGCGACTTGATCCGCATATCCATTTCCCAGAGAAAAATAGTCTTGTCCCTTCAAGTGTGCACTGCACTTTACCACTACTACTTCTCCTGGTAATTGGATGGCATGTAACAATTCTCTTATTCTTTCACCATTTTTCACTGGTGATCCTGAAGAGGTCATGAAGCCTCTCTGTGACCACAATTGTCTAAAGTCATGCACTATTCCGAATACGTACTGGCTGTCGGTGTAAATGGTAGCTTTCATTAATGCAGAGAGTTGGCAAGCTCTAGTAAGGGCTACCAATTCCGCTACTTGTGCAGAGTAGACTCCTTGAAGCCAAGATGCTTCCAGAACACCGGTTACCGTACATACAGCATATCCTGCTTTCAATATTCCCAGTGCATCTCTTAAACATGAACCATCAACAAAAATAACTTGATCATTTTCTTCCAATCGGGTATCTTTGATATCGGGTCTTGGTTTGGTGCAAAATTCAGTCACCTGAAGACTGTCGTGCTCGATGTCTTCAGCGTTCTCAATTTCGGCATTTTCAATGGGAAACAAGGTTGCTGGATTCAACGTAGTGCAGCTTTTCAGCTGCACATTAGGTGATCCCAGAATTATTGTTTCATACCTTGTGAGTCTAGCACCAGTCATGTGCTGTGTTCGGGAACGTGTCAAAAGTATCTCGACTGAGTGAGGGACCATGACTGTTAAAGGGTGTCCCATCACTATTCCTTCACTCTGAGTGAGTCACCAACTGCGGCTACGGCACGCAAGCACCCTCGCAGTGCTGCTGCCACCGGATCCAAAGTAGCTGAAAAATATGCTACTGGTCTGTTTACGTCACCGTGGGCTTGGGTCAAGACAGACAAGGAACATGCATCACGTTTATGACAAAACAATGTGAAAGGCTTTGTGTAATCAGGCATACCTAAAGCTGGAGCCCTGCACATGCATTCCTTTAATTCAATAAAAGCATCCATCTCATCTCCTTTCAGCTCAATTTGATCCAGTGCATCCTTCTGGGTCAGTTTCAGTAAAGGTTTTGCTAAAGTTGAGAAATTGGGAATCCATTGGCGACAGTAGCTCACCATTCCCAAAAACTTCCTCACCTCCCTCCTCGTCTTTGGGGGACTCATTTGAAGTACACTTGTTATTCTTTCCTTCATAATTCTTTGTGACCCTTTCTCTATTTGGTGACCCAAATATTTCACTTTGTTCTGGCAGAACTGTAATTTTGAAGGGGACACCTTGTGTCCGTTCCATCCCAAATGGTTCAATAGGGCAATGGTATCGGCTGTACAGTCACTTTCTGTTTTAGATGCGATCAGCAAATCGTCAATGTACTGTACCAGTGTTGACTCGAATGGCAACTCTAACGATTCCAAATCCTTCTTTAGAATCTGATTGAAAATTGATGGTGACTCCGAAAACCCTTGAGGAATTCGACACCAACGGTAGACTCTGTCTAAGAATTTGAAACAAAAGAGAAATTGGCTGTCCTCATGAAGAGGCACAGAAAAGAATACTTGTGACAAGTCGATGACTGAGAACCACTCAGCATCGCAGGGAACTTGAAACATTATCACAGCTGGATTTGGTACTACGGGACAACATTTAATTATTATGTCATTTATTTTCCTCAAATCCTGAACAATCCGGACCTTTCCACTTGGTTTTATTAGTCCCATGATTGGTGAATTACATGGACTGCTTAACACTTCTTTCAATACTCCCTGTTTTACAAACTCGTCAATGAGTTGGGCAACTTTTATGAGGGTGTCTTGCGCCATATGGTACTGTGGGGTCTGGGGAAAGGTTACATTGGGTTTTACAGTCACTTTCACTGGTTCCACTCCTTTGACCAATCCCACCTCTTTCCCTGTTATATCCCACACTTCCTTTCCGACTGTTTCCTGTAACTCAGCAGGGAAATCTGCTCCAGTGAGCATTGGATAAAGTGTAATCAGGGGATACTCTTCATCGACAGTTTCCACTTCGTACCCTCCTACACTGTCCTCTTCTTCCCCATCACTGCTCGTCTGAATTTTAATTCCATTGTTTGAACACATAATTGAATATCCCAATTTGCACAATAGGTCTCTCCCTAATAGTGATATCGGGCTTGAGTCACACACCACAAATTTATGTGACCCTTGATAGTTACCAATTCTTACTTGAACAGGATTTGTGATTGGGTTCGTCAGGTACCTATTTGCTACTCCCACTACTTGAACTGTCCTCCCTGAAAGTGGCAAATTTGGTACTTCAATGCTCCTAACAGTGGAACGTGTAGCTCCTGTGTCAACCAAGAATGAAACGCGGTGACCCATAACTCTTCCCTCCACATACGGACCCTTTTGATCAACTTCCAGAGATGCTGCAAGCACACAATTCCCTTCCTCGTCTGAACTTTCACTCTCCCATGCATCATTTATTCCTTTCTCACTGTGTAATGGGAATTGGTGTACTCTGTCATTTTGATTCATTGCTTGACCCGTGACCTGTTGAGGAAGCATTGCTTGCTGCTGATTCATTGGTGCTAAGGGTATTTGAATTTGCTGATTAGGTACCATAGGAAACTGCTGTTGCATTGGCTGCAACTGTGCCATTTGCACACAGGGCATTTGCACCTGTTGCGATTGCATGGGTTGTAAACCCTGCATCTGATTTATATTGTTTTGAAAATTTGGATTTGGACCTCTCAATTTCGGTACTCTCATAGTCTGAAATGCATTGACATTATTGTTTTGCTGACCTACACCTTCCTGCACCATCATTGGGCACTCCTGTTTCCAATGCCCGAAGATTCCGCGCGTGTGGCATGGCATCACCTTCTTTATTGCCTGTATACCATTTGGAATCATAACAGTATTTAAATCAGGACCATTATTCACAAAACCTCCTCGGTCTCTGCCTCTCATCTGCAGCTGAAACATAGCATTTCCCTGTTGTTGCTGCTGCGGCATCTGTTGTTGAAAACCTTGCAAACCCTGCAAACCTGTCTGAGCTGCTCTAAGCTGCATCACCATCACCTTTTCTTTCAACCTTTTCTGCTTTGTCTCAATCTCATCACTGCAGTATTTTGCATAATTCAACACTTCATCGATCGATTTCGACTGCCAACAAATCAAATGCGTTTTAATCATCTGGCTAATTTCGGGTCTCAACCCTTCCACAAACCTGAACACAAAATGGAGCATGTCCTTTGCCTCAATCGTTTCTGTGCCACTGTAATTCTTAAACACTTTCAACAATCTCTCATAGTACGCATGTATTGATTCTTTAACCTCTTGGGCTGTTCTGTCAATCCTCTGCCAATTCACATTTTTCGACGCAACCTTGGTTTTCAAGAGCTCGATCACTGTATGGTACAAACTCATTACCGTAGGTGATGGTGCACCTGTGTCCCTATCTCTCTCTGGTTCACTCATCGGCCAACCCACAGCCCTTTTACAATCTTCCCACAAATCTGCCGGAACCACAATTTCAAATAAAGTATTCAGGTCTTCCCAGAGACATTTCGCGAGTTTCACAAATCTATCTGTCTGTTGATACCACTCGACCGGCTTCTCTCTCAATTTGGGAAAGTCATCCGTAAAGGATTGAATATCACATCTGTGCCATGGTACATGTACAAGTTTTCCCCCTGCTGTCTCTCTCATTGGTAACATAGTTATCAGATCGTCATTCTGTTGTGCTTTCTCATTCCGCTCTGGGGTATTTTCCTTCTTTTTGTCCTTTTTCTTAACCCATCTGCTTTCCCACTTGTCTAAACATCTCCAGACCTGTGCGCTCTGCAGTATCTCCTTAAAGTGTGTTTTCATCCCTGCGGATCTCATGTGTTCAAAATCCTTTGTCTCAAAATCTAACCTGTAACTTCTGCTCAGGTGTTTAGTCTTACCTATATCGATCTCATTTCTGTCTGCGATTTCTTGTAACTTCTTATGTATGCTGCTCACTTCTCTTGTAATTCTAGGGCACATATATCTCAGCTCTTCTTCTGTGTATGATTCTAATCTGTTCAGACCCATTGTTCCCTCTACCAGTTCATCTGCCTCCATACCCAATCTTATTTTATTCAGGTATTCTTCTCCCTTCCCTCTGGATGTACTCTGTGGGGAATTCAGGCTGTTGAACCATTGTGTTAGCTGTTGTGCGTTCAGTCCCATCAGTGTAGCAGTTACATCAACTGCCACTGATGGTTTCTGTAATGTTTCAGTCTCTGAGGTTAACGGTACTAATAGTGGTGGATGTGACCTTACCACGGTTGACGGGGCACAAATTGGAATTGGACTAAATTCCGACAAGGACCCAGATCCATTTGGCAGTGCCACTATTGGAGTTGTCTTTGGAGTGGTTTCTATGCATCTTCTCCCTGTCCCACTCTGTATCATTAACCCTTGGTCGCATGTGCTTGAATTTGCCTGTATGTACAGTGGTACTGGTGGACCTACAGTAATAGGCAGAGATATTGCGTCTGGATTCTGTCTGTTCCCTGAATTCTGTGGCATGTTAATCCCACATTATGATTCATCATTGCTGGCCTACCTAACTGGCTCTCTGTTACTCGAGTATACTTCGGCACTTCTTGTGCCTGCTTTTGAGGCATCAAAAACTGCGTTGATTCGGCTTGAATCAATGTTGGTCTTTGATAACTCTGTCCTCCCTGCGCCATTGAATCAGAGGTCATTCCCATATTATGCTCATCACAGCAGTGCTTTTGAACCTGTGGCTGATAATTATCAGCAGATTTCAATGTAGGCACGTCTGGGTGTATTCTCCGAATCTGTGGTGTTTGTGGTGAGAAAGGCATATCGGGACTGCTCGCCCTCTGAGATATTCTCAAATTTGGTGTTGCATTACCTTGTACTGGTTCTGGAGGGGCAGTACTAATGCTTGAACCCTTTTCGTTTTCCACATATGGTGGCGGGCGATCATTCAGCAATTGTATAATGAACTCCTCATCGTCTGACTCGTCTGACCTTTTTGAGTTTCTGTTGTTCTCTCTATCTCTGGACTGACTCCTGTTTGTCTTATAGGTAGCTTTCCTCCCTTCCGTCTCAGTTCCATCAGTAATTGCTGGAAACAATTTAATCCCCTGCAATACATCTGATCTCCAAACCTTTTGTGTACTGTCCCATCTAGCATCAGCTAGTGTCTTTTCTACTTTTCTTATTCTTGTCTCAAATTTCTTTTGTTGTTGGTTTCTAGCTATTAGCTCACAAATTGTTAGTGCCTCAAACTGTGCTGGCCTTGGAGGTGCTTTCATGTCGTACAGCGCAAATCTCAGATTTTCCAAAACCCTTAAATTAAACGACCCATGGATAGGGAACGCTACACTTCCATGCTTCTCTGTTAATTTGCACCATTGTTTTAACCAAAGGCATGGTGCTATGCCCCTTTCTTCAATAACGATGTAAGCTGGTGTACCCTCAGGCGGTGTTTCTTCTCCTACATTTGCTTTAATATAAACATCTCCCCTCATGGCACTCTTGAATGCTTTGAAAAATTTCATCTTTCTGTCTCTTATTTTTCTTAAAATGTGTAACCAATAAGTGACTTTAATTCCCGGAATACTCTTCGCTTGCCTTTCCCCTATCAGTTGCGCTTCACGGACTGTGTCCAATCCGCGCGCGACCCTTCTCACCAACCGACCTATCCCAGCGCGGCTCCTAGTGACGTCACACTCACACACTGCGGCTGACAAAGTCCTGCGGCTTGTCCTCTTTTCATTCGGCTTTACTCACAAACTAATTTCTGCAATATAACGCGAGCACTAATCAAAAGAATAAAACAAATCTGTCGGTTTACTACAGGAAGGGTAATACAATCGCTTCAGAAACCTTAGGGATTTTTCACTAGCCTCAGCAGTTATTCCATCTTTCTCGGTTTCCCACTTTCGCAAGCAAAATTTGACCCGCAAATTTTACTCTCAACTGATCAATGAACTATTCTAGTGCACTTTAGAATTTGTCAAATCACAAAGTCGAAATTTTCTTTCATTCCTCAGAATTCATACCGACTTGTTGACCACGCCCAATCAACCTATTAAACCGACCAGATCACAACATCAAACAAGTGTCTCAAACACTTTTCAACATACTCCGGAGTCTCTTGACCTCGCAGGGCCCGTCTCAACGTCAACAACCAAGTGGACAATTTTTCTGCACAAGGCGCTACACACACGTGAAGTTCGACGACTTCCCTACTCTCACACTTTGGAGTCACACTCCTCTAAACTTCAACTGGAACCCCCCTAAAATCCTCACAAACTTCTCAGTTACTCTGCGGCAATAAGCTTATGCAAGCGCAAGACCCTAACTTCACTCATACCATCACTAGAAACGCCGAAACCATTCTCACACCTCCGCGTCCGCCATTCGCAAGCTCCGTGATGCCGGGAAAGTCATTCGGGACTTAGGGCATCATCATCCCTCCAACTTGTTTTATCAAAGAAAATTCTAACTTGACTCCGTCTATTGTTCGGATGGGGTCCCAAAGGGCTAAACCATCAGTCTCTGCTACCATCTACTGATAATGCATCCAGCCCTTATAAATTACTTGTACCTGGACACGTTGGAGGTCGGTGAATCTTTTAGCCGAGTCGGGCTCTCCTCATCCTAAAATAGTCGGGTCTCTTAAATCAATAATCAATAACTATTGTAATCGGTAATCAATACTCAATTAATAGATCAATATAACGCATCAGAGATCAATAACAGTTGGTATTTCGGCACACCATGACCTTTCAGTCATGAATAATCACACCAGTTTTATTAAGTTAGTGAACTTATTTCCCTATATTAACAAAGCTAGCACGATGTATATAAGTCTCAAAACCAAATGATACATGTATATGAACATTACTAGCTGTCCATAGCGGCGAAAGAAACGCAATCTACGCAAAATCTGAATAATGATACACTCAGTTATGGCAATGCAAATCACTAGTATGACTAACTGTATTTGACTAATTTCATACATTGGTCAGCATAACAAGATTTCAAATTGACATGGTGCATCGAATGGATACCTCGACTAACCTCTAATTAGCATTGGCATGTGGGACTTCATGCAAAACGAATTTAGTCAACATAAATTTGGAAAACTTCTAGCTTGGGCTCTATCAAAATAGCAGTTGGTACCTAAAAGGAAAAACACAATGCATAATACATTTATCCTTTCATATTTACCAAATACAAACAGCATTCAAGAAAGTCTTCGTCCCTCAGGTACCGGTTTGATCAGCATGGGGCAGGTTTCAAAGGGGCAAAGTTAAGGGCAAGTTTCCTTGCAGCGGCAAGGAGAATGGGCCAAAGTCATAACATGGGCAAGACGGGGCAAATCAAAGTTAAAGTCTCTAGGGTGAGAATTCTTAAAGTCTCTTTCTCTCAGATAGAGAAAGGGGCATCAGGGTGTCGTCCAAAATGGAGTCTGGCATCTGGCTTCAAATTGGCATTGAGGAAAATGGCTGACTTTTCTTTGTCCAGTGGGTTTAAGTAAGAAACATTCCAAATTCTGCAGGGTCTTCCGTTCATAGGTTCCGTTCATAGGTTGGCTTCAAATTGTCCAATGAAAATTGTCTTTTACTAGCGCTCTTTTATGCATACACTGTCCTTAGAGCCTTGGAACACAAGTTGAAACATTGGTTGCCAATTATTTTTACTATCTGTACCTTCATTGTCCGCACCTGCAGAGACTGACCTTGTATCAAAGGGGATGAAACCGGCCTAGTACGAAACCTTGAAGATAAGTGCATTAGTCGTCTCTACTGGAAAAATACAACTTCAAGCAAGAATATATTTCATTAGTTCAAGGAAAAATCACACAGTTAGAATTTGAAACCAGGCAACTAGGCCAAAGCCTCTACTAAATTTAAGCTAAGCAAAACAGTTTCAAATAAGAAATCATGGCATACATTTGCAATTATGACGGATTACTACATTTTCAATTCCTCATGATTAATAAAGCTTGTTTGCAATGGTGGCGAACTACCCCGAGGGCACAATTTCCCTCGTACATTATTTTTCTTTACTAAAATCACACTACATTATATGCATTTGATTACACAATATGTGAATATATGTTGGAGCCTCTTTTTCTGCGTCATCAATACATACACACTCTGACCAATGCACCTGTCAATATCCCTAAGCACAGACCAACATAAAACAGGCACCTTCCTATACACATACATCTAAACCACCTGAAATGCAGTCGCATAGAACAAGAGGCATAGGTATGTTGGTTGTCTGTATGTCACTTTATGGTGCACTTAGGCCTTCACAAAGCACTAGATGAGACAGGAGGGGAGAAAAGAGAGAACAAGAGAGAATCAATGAGGAAGGAGTCTTGGAAATGTAATCATCACCCCCTAAAACCAAGGAATGGTAGGCAGGCAAACATATGACCCTGGATCACTCGCTATCAAAAACATAGTGTGCACTTGAAGTTCCATACCACACAGGTGCAGTCAGATAGCACACAAGCAGGTACCCATAAGGTGACAAGGGGATTCATGGCCAAAAGCCAAATGGACTATTGTGTGAATGCAGGTTATATGTACAAAGAGTATAATGAATGGAATGTTCATGCCCAAAACAGAGCAGTAGTGGACAGCCAACTCCAGGCCTCAGGGTGTCAAGAATGAAACAGGAAAGGAAATGGCATGGTACCACAATATACTTCAGAGGTGGGGAAATAGTGGAACAATAAGAACCTGATGAAGAGCTCCCACTCATTCATGTCTCTCTGTCGTATCTCTCTCAATCTCTGCCTCTCTTAATCTCACTCCTTTTCACTTTATCTCTCACAATCATACAGGCATACTGTAGTTTTTGAATAGGAGGATTGACAGACAGATTGAGGTATTGACTGATACATCAATCAATAAATCATAGCATTTGTAAAGCACACTACTCACCTGTGAGGGTCTCAAGGCGCTGATGGAGGAGGTTTCATAACCACTTCAATTTTGACCATTTGCTGTCAAAATTGATTTTGAGGGAGAGGAGTGATTGGATTGGTGTCAAAGTATATTCAATGTTTGGTACTCCTTTGGAGAAATCACTTCTACTGGATGATGGAAAACCCAAGCTCATTCAATCATAGCTCTTGTCGAAATGTTCACATGCCAGAAAAGATGCTGTCTGTAGGCTTATTCCATCCTTGGGCTCTTTTCTGTTTTTCTGCATATGTTATAATGCTATACAATATCTTTACATATGAGACACTTCGGTTTCCAGATCTATCATTTCTTTCTCGTGTTAACAATTTTGTTTTTTACAAATCCTGTATTAATCCAGGCAAGAGTTATCACAAGAGTTATCACAAAGCAAGTTACAACGCAGGTAAGTCCAATTAAGGGTATTTTTCAGTAGTTTAGAACGCAGTATTTTACAAAGTAACTGCATCTTTTAACTTTTTATATATTAAGGGAATTAAGCGGAATTAAAGGGTGTATATCATTTTAAGGTTTCAGGGATGGGCAAGGGAAGAGGTGGGAATCAGTTAGGGTGGGGGTTAATGACAGATTTGTAGGGTTTAGGGGTATGAAGCAGTGGGGGATTTCGTAGAGTTTAGGGATGAGTAAGAATAAAGGCTGGTAAAGGTTTTTAGGGTTCAAGGATGGGTAAGAGAACCGATTAGTAAAGGGTTTCCAATATTTAGCGGTGGGTAATGCTATGAGGTAATGGAGGTTTTAAGGGGGGGTTATAGTTCAGGGATGTCAAAGAGCATGTGGCAATAAAGACTGTAAGGGTTTTTGGTTTCAGGGATGGTTAAGGAGAGCGGTTAGTAACCAGATTTTAGGGTTAGGTAAGGGTTTTTTACAGTGTGTATGTGTGTGTGTGTGTATATATATATATATATATATATATATACATATATATATATGTATATATATATATATAAATATATATGTATATATTTTTTTTGTCTTTTTTTGAAGGTATGTTTGTAGGATATCCTGCAAAAACCCAAAAAAAGAGTTGATGCATGTGTAACGTTAGGAAGGGTTTTAGGAATAAAGTTTTAATATGTTAGGTGGGAGGTGCAGAGTAATTGAAGAAATATATGTACATACATATATGTATTAAAACATGAGTTTTGGGGGTATATATACATATATACATATATGTATATATATATATGTATTTATATATATATATAGAGAGAGATATAGATATATATATATGAATACCTACATATATACACTCACGTCGATCTGAACAGTATATCTAAATGGTTAAGAAAAATGTGAACCATTAAAACAGAACAACTTTTAAAAGCCTATTACTTTGCAGCCCTTATTATGGCACTTCAGTTTTTAATGCATCATGTGAAGCTAACCATGTACTGGAGCTACCCTCGAACAGTATACCTCATGACAGCAGTAGCGGCTTTTGTCAGGCTGAGTGGCAGGATGGGGGGGAGGGTTGGACAACAATAATAGAAAATAAAAGGTGGAAACATAAGCATAAAAAACGTACCTGCCACCCGCCACATCAATGCTCTTTTGCTCCTCTCCACTGCAGGCACAGGCTCCCAGTCTGCCCTGCCGCCAATTCTGACACTGCTTGCCCTCAATTTGCACTCTGTTGCAGAATAGGAGTCTATGCCTGCTGTCTTCAACCCAACAACACAGTTCGGGTTGGAGACAGCTCAGGGCGCATGTGGGTTTGGCTGTCCTGAAACAGCTGGCCAAACCCACATACACAACGATCGCAGTGTGACCACTCCACCTCCGTTCCCTCACGGCAACGGCCCCACCCTCAGGACTCTGCCAGTCCAACTTGAAAAGTAAAATAATAATAAACCTTTTTTATTATCAATTTTTTCCAACTTTTGAGGCTGCTGGCGGGGGGAAACACTCCTCCACCATAGCGTGGATGAGTGTTCATGAAGGTAGGGCAAATGTGCTGGGACAGTTATTAGCTCAATGTGTCTGACTTACTGAAAAGAGTTTAAACTGTTTTGTAGCATCTAGCTATTCTTCAACCATAAAAGTTCTCTCTCCATTTGTTTGTTTTAGGGGCAGGAGTGCACATTTAGTGGTGATAGGGGCAGTACCATGAACAGTGCACAAGCGCAGACTAGAGCTGTGCACCTCTTTTTAATGAAATGGGGTTGTCTATGTGTGCTGCTTGTAGCAAGATAAGCGAGATACCTGTATGAGTTAGTGCATGAGCTGTAGCAAGTACAATGCAGAAACATGGAACTGCTGTTTCTGCTCCCTCTGTCTGACAAGGCTAAACTGTGGGGCTAAATTTTTCAAATCAGTCCTGCTGCCTTCCACTCTTAGCTCAGTCTCTTAGGTCCATCTATTCCCTCTCCTGTCTTGTCCGTTTCTGAACTCTCGCTTTCTCCTTCCCTATTTTGCTATCTTTAATTCTCTCTTGAAGCCCCTTTGTGCCAGCTGCAGTTAATCTTTGGGAGTGTAGACGACAGGGGCACTAACAGTGGCCTTGGGCTTTCGAAACTTGCCTACAGTGGTTCCAGCCAACCCAGAAAATGCCGGATGGAATAACAGGCGGAGGACTGAATTAACGGTTGCTCCGTACAATACACAGATATTATTTTATTCATAAGATACAATGGCTAGTTTTACATACCCAAGGCCATTGTTACGGTTTTCAATTATCTAAAACAATAAAGAATTGAAATGAATTGAACTAGACTAACTGCTAGTCTGTCCTTTGGTTGTGATGTGTGCTGTCTGCACCTCTTGCACAAAGGCAGACATTTTCAGTGAGTTTTTGAGTTATGCATGTGATGTTTACTGTTCAGTTACATTCAGGAACAGAGGCCTCGCTGTGCTCTGCATCTACAGACATGTTCATGGTATGACCTCACTCAGCTTTCTTCATCGTTTCTGCATGGATGTGTGGGAAGTGAAAATGAATTTATCGCCGCAGTTACATTTTTAAGTTTATTTATGCTGTTTAGAAAGATGATTTACCACACAAACGTCCTGATGTAAATGGTATCTTGTGTCACACACCCTGCAGTTTGAAAAATCTCAGGGTTCACAATGCAATGTACCTTTTTAGAATGCACAAAAGACTTTTTCTGAATCACCCATAAGACGGAGCATGAAAGGGGCATTCTGCCCATTCTATTTGCCAGTTGCAGTGGGCTGTATCAATGGTTTGTGAGTGCATTTGTGGTAGCAAATCACTGATCAGTTTCCAATACCCGAGTTGGGGATGGTAATTGATTTGCAAAAGGAAGTTGTCACCATGAAACAGCTTCCAAATTGGGAATCGTTCGAGGCAGCCTCAAATTGAGGGGGCAACAGTGGTCCTGAGGATCACTTCATGCTCCTTCATTATCTCCAGAGTTGATGAACATTTTATTAATGTAGCATCTGTCCCCTTAAGGGAGGTAGGCAGCTTTTGAATAGGTAAAGTCACATTCTGGAAATATGTACTGGGTTGGAGGTCAGTTGTCCCTCACAGGCCACAGTCCCTGTGATGGCTGCCATTTGTAGGGAATGGCTAAAATTAAACGCTCATGTCAATCTTCATGTGGCGGGAATGATTATCACGCCGTTACCATACACACAGCAATTGATCAGTACTTCAGTCACATGACAAAACGCTCGCTCGGTCAAAGAAATTCTGCACAATTTGCATCCATTATTTGCAGGCACCGCTCCTCCGCTAGGGCGGAGGAGCGTCGTCCCCCTACCAGCAGCAACTGCTGCAAACCTTTTACTAAAAAACAATAATAAACTGCATTTCTTATTGTTCTTTATTAAAAGGGACGGGGCTATGGGCTGTGACGAGCTCTGAGAGGAGTGCACAACGCTACCCCTCAGTACGCATGCATGTTTGGCCGTCCGTCTCAGGCCGGCCAAACATACATGCACAGTGGGTTGAAGTCAGTTGAGATGTCTTCATATATACTATTGAAATATCTTGCTCATTTACTTATTTTCTACCATTCTTTGCTAGCTTTTGGAGTCCAGGGAATGTGTATACCCCCATTTCGCACTACAATATTTTTATGTCTGAGATTTTAGGCAAAGAGAGCACATACATAAACGAGCCTCACCAAAATCATAAAAACATAAAGGGTGAGAAGACTAGTGTACCAAACTCGACTTTATAATAGTGTTCACATATTCACAACTTACCATCCTCTTCAATATGTTCCACTACTGTGCGAGGTCAGTCAACTAAAACTAGCCTCATCAGTGTCATCAAAGACTTCTCAACCTTTCACCATGTCATATTACCATTTTTAGTTATATTGGAGGAGGATACCCACTGGCAAATTCTGTATTTGCTGGCTGACTGCTCGGGTTTGACCTCCAGGTTAATGTATATGTAATTATGTTTTGCAACTAACTATTCCCCTGCTTTATGGATCTGTGCCCAAAGCATTTGGAGTCTTCTCTTTAGTGTAAAGTAGTGCTTTAAAAACAGCAAACTATAGATAGTCAGTTTCAACTGAATCACTTAAGGAATATTCGATCCTAAACTAGTAATCCATTATTTTTTAAATATTTAAGATTGATAGTCTGGCTTTTAACAGACAGCTAATAGCTTATTATTAAAGTGCAATAAGGATTATTGGTTCTTACAAATAGTATATACTTCCTCTTTCTCTACCGCCTTTCTTTTCCCTGTGTTGGTAACCTTCACTTTAATAGGGATCTCAATTAGATACTCATTCGTAGCTAGAAAAGAACCAAAGCTCCCTATACAGCACTGCCAGGTCTAGACATTACCTCTCTATCTGTGTGTGTCAGATGTTCTTCAATGGTAACTAAAAAGGAGTATCATATGAAGTAGGTTACAGTTCAGTTGTGGAGGGCAAAATTATCCTTTTAACAACGTTTTTCAGATGTAACAAACATTAGCAGCTTTACCAAGCTGTCAGTCACCTTTGTAAAGGTTTGTCGGTGGGCTGAAGTTCCTGCTACCTACTCTCGTCTGACTTTTCGCCTGCAACTATTTTTTCAACAGTTTTAAGATTGTAGCCGAACACCTTTGCAACTCTGTACCCTGCTAGTTACAGCCAACTTGTCAAAAGCTTTTCATACTGTTTATCGGATTTCCGGGCATGTGTCACGAATTAGTAAATTGCTGAGGTCTTAAACTACCTGACATAAAGGTCCCTCTGTCTCACTGAAACCTGTGACCTTCAGCACCTGCGACAGATTCACAGAAGCTGACATGTAAGAACACTGGAGACAAATGTAGGATATCAGAGACAACAGTGTGGTACATGCAGGGTGGTGTACCGGAAAGGATTTGATAACCAAGTGAGTGAAACAACCTATAGTAAAATTACAACTGAAAAGTGTATCAATGAAATACTAAACACTGTCAGTCTACCGATCAGCTTTGCCTAAAGGTGGACAGGTGTAGATGGATCTGCAGAGGTTGAGGACTGGAGTACTCGAGAGAAGTAGGAAGAACATAGAGCAAATAACAGCAAACAATAGAGGAGAAGAAAGAGGAGCCAAACAGGAAACAAAAAGCAGCTCTTGAAGGGCAACCAGCTGTGAATGATAAGAGGCTATGGAGCACCTCAGCACTATGTTGCCAAGCAAGGCGAAGAGTCTGGAGTCTAGATTTAAACTGAGTTTTTTGGCATGAGCCAGAAGTAACAAGGATTGGCAAAGCCAATAGATTTGGCTTTAAAGGAATGTTGTATGGTGATGTGAAGCATTACATGTAAATAGCATGGGAAGGAATATGTATTTGTATGGAAGCAAAGAATGGTAGAATATCATTGGTGACTAAATGGTCAGGTGACAATTGCACAGTCTAGTCAGACCTAAAATCCATGTAGGTTAATGACTACCCTCCTCCCATTTATGCTGCTGTCAGAGAAAGATAAATGTGACACACAACGTGATAGCAAGAGGGTAGGAAAACCTACTGATGACCTTCTAAATACACACAGGCAACCAGGTTTCAATTGTATGGGCAGTCCCATTGAAAAAAATAAACATTTTGGAGTAGATGCCTCACCCACTACTTATCGAGGTATGTTTCATCATAGGCGTCCTTCCACACCATGGTAGGTGAATGCCACCATGGCAGACTCAACCACAAATGGGAGTTTTTAGCTAAATCACTACTGGGTTTGGAGCAAGGATCCTGAAAAGTAAAAATGTCTTAAGGTATATTCGAGGAAATTTCCTTGTTATTGTCTGAGTACCATAAACATGATTAAAAACTGTCCAGGGCGTATTATGAGTAATGATGACTTGATTTTAAAATGTTTTGACCTTCTAAAGCCCTTTCAGGTCTGAGATCTTTGTCAGAGCTGTTAGCATCCCTGCCTAACTACTCAATCATACCATGCATAGGAATGAAGCCTAAGGAGCTCGCCTTAATAAAGTCTCCTATTGGAGAGGAATCAAAGTTAAAGTAGTAATAAAAGTAAAGGAATGGCAACGGAACATGCTACCAAAAAACGATGTATTTCCCTAATATATCATCCATTGTGGAGGTTGCTGAATCATAGCAACCCTTAATGACAACAATGTTGTCTCAATATCAGACACCCATGTGTCAAACATAGTGCGACATAATGCAGCACTGCAAACCACTGCAGACATGCATTTCACACGTGAGCCTACATACTTGTGTTTGTTCATGCAAAATATCCAATCATACTGCTTACCCTTATTTTAGGGTAGCTCAGGAAACATGCGGGTAAAGAGGGAGGCCAGCCCCTGTAGTCACACACACACAAGAAAGAAGGTGTCAGTTATTCCAAGCAGTCCCTATGTACTGTTTTTGTGTGGGGGAGCTAGACACCTTTTTCTCGTAATTTGAACGGAGTTTGAATTTCTATAGAAAGATTGTTTCTTTTGAGCTGCAATAAAGTGCATTCCACAAGGTCTAATTGCTAAACATAGTTTGTGCGCTATTTATAATAGAAAACCCGTGCACGTTATTTCTGGATAAGTATAAACCTGGAGCCTCAATGGGAATACCACGGAAGGAACCGTTTTTTTTTGGTTATTTGCAGTGGTAATGTGTGCTGGCCTCCGACCCCAATTACTTTGTCCTAACAGGTTGGAACCTTACTGTAGGAACATGTTCCTACACGGATGTGTGGTGTGAAGTGAGCCAGCCCCCCACTCACTTCATCAGGGTGGCAGTGCCTTCTTCCAAACCTAACTAGTCCCTGCATTCCTGCCGCCGATCAGTTCGTGTTCGTGCGGGCTTGCATTTTAAAGGGGAAGTCGCCGGCTTGTTCCTTCTTGGCATGGCATGATGATGCAATCGCGTATGCCGATGTCATACATCGTGCGTCTTTCCACCTAGGGTGGGGTTGATGAGAGAATCAGTTTTCTTTCACCTCGAAGCACAACTAGTGGCTAATCTTGCTTAATACTGCTATTACTGTGTCTTGGATCATCTGTTGTCCCTTATCGAGTTATTTCTTTCTCTTTGTGCATTAAGTCATTTGCCACACTACTGTCCGCATATTATATATAGATTAGAAGTGTAACCTATCGCTGATTTCCTGTATTTCTGTTATTCCTGTGAATTGGTGAAATTATTATCCACTATTCAGTTTTTATTTTACGCCAGACGCAAGCTATAAATATTATGCCATACTATAACTGTGGATTTAACTCTTCCACTGCTAGGATTGGTTACTTTTCAGGAAAGGAGAAATAAAACCTGATAAAACTGTGAATCAGTCAATAGATATATATATATATATATATATCCATCCATTGTCTGCACCCAGTGAACAAGCTTGTAGCAATAGTGAGACAAATATATCTTTTTATGAACCATAACAATTGTAAATGGCCCTTGTAATTTTTGTTTCAGAATTGTCTGTGCTCGTGTTCTGCTGTCTGTATGACTATTTTTGACCCCCTCCGAGCTGGGACCATTACATGTCATAATTTAGGCCTTTGTCTGGACTCACAAGCCGATAAATCAAGCGTTGTTCGAAACTGAACAGCTTTTTGTCAAACATGTTTGTTGGTACTTTGTTCACATACTATGTGAAATTATTTTCAGAATGTTTAATTTAAAACGTATTATTAACGTGGTGATCGTTTTTTGCTCCTAAAGGTTTTTCTGTGTTCATCAATTGGAGTGTAAATATTTCTTGTTGTCATGCCAACATACTTTAAACCACAGGGACAGACTATTATATAAATTACATTAGTGGATTCGCAATCTGTGTGCTGTTTCAGAGACCAAGGTGTTTTCAACCCGAGGTCGAGTTCCTTTACTTGTGTGAGAGAGCAATGGCCACAAAGGTAATGTTCTACAACTGGGGACAAGTTCCAAAGAGACCATATGGAGGTTTTCTTTGCGATGGTTTAGGTCTTGTATGCAGTAGTACCTCACTTAGTGCCATATGTACGAACACTTTTTCCCATAGACACAGAATGGGTAAAACCCTTTGCTACATCTGGCCCTTAGTGACCTGCCACATTTAAAACAAAACATTGGTTTCTGAAAATTGAGGGGACCTGACGTGAGGAACCTCCATTACTTACTCGTTCTGTTCTTCATTTGGTTTGTGTGTGTGCCGTGGTTAAACAAATGATGCATTCATTTCTAGGTTTCTCAAAAGTTTGTAGAAGATATTGTCTGGGATTATTGTGGGCTCTTTTTCTAGCTTTCTGTGCAAGCTCAATAGGGTACCTTTTTGCCTCCAATTTTTCAGTCAATAAGCCTGCAGACTGCATAGTCACTTTTCCCAATACAATTCCTCATTAGTCTCAAGAATTGGCCTACCTGTAAGTTATCTTTTAAAGACAGAGCGGAAAGTATCATACCTTAGTAGGTTGTTGGAATTGGTTGGTGTTGGACTTTTTTGCTTATGCAGGGTCATCCCCAATCTTTTTGCCTCCTGCCTCCTATTTTTTCTGACCTGTTGCTGTTGGCTTTTGAACTCTGAGCACTTTAACACTGCTAACCAGTGCTAAAGTGCATATGCTCTCTGTGTAAATTGTATGGTTGATTGGTTTTTCCATGATTGGCATATTTGATTTACTAGTAAGTCCCTAGTAAGGTGCACTAGAGGTGCCAGGGCCTGTAAATCAAATGCTACTAGTGGGACTGCAGCACTGGTTGTGCCACCCACATAAGTAGCTCTGTAATCATGTCTCAGACCTGCCACTGCAGTGTCTGTGTGTGCAGTTTTAACTGTAAATTCAACTTGGCAAGTGTACCCACTTGCCAGGCCCAAACCTTCCCTTTTCTTACATGTAAGGCACCCCTAAGGTAGGCCCTAGGTAGCCCCAAGGGCAGGGTGCAGAGTATGGTTAAGGTAGGACATATAGTAATGTGTTTTATATGTCCTGACAGTGACATATTGCTGAGTTCGTTTTTCACTGTTGCAAGGCCTGTCCCTCTCATAGGTTAACATGGGGGCTATCTTTGAATCTGATTAAAGTGTAGATTCCCTTTGGGAGCAGATGGACATATGGAGTTTGGGGTCTCTGAGCTCACAATTTAAAAATACACCTTTTAGTAAAGTTGATTTTAAGATTGTGCATTTGAAAATGCCACTTTTAGAAAGTGAGCATTTTCTTGCTTATACCATTTCCGTGACTCTGCCTGTTTGTGGATTCACCTGTCTGGGTCAGTTTGACAGTTGGGCTGGCTGCACCTCACACTAGACAGTGACACAAAAGGAGCTGGGGTGTAGTCTGCATTTCCTGATGAGCAATCTGTGCTGGGAGGGAGAGGAGGAGTGGTCACTTACACCTGAAAGGGCTGTGCCTGTCCTCACACAATGCAGTCTCCGACCCCCTGGTGAGTGTCTGGGACCTGGCCTGGGCAAGGCAGTATTTCACATTAAAAAGAGACTTTACTTTGAAATAGGCCTACTTCAAAGGAGAAATTGGGTATAAGAAGGGCACCCAAAACCACAGACTTTAGATCACTTTTGGACATCAAGAGGAATCTCTGCCTGGAGAAGAGCTGAAGAGATGAGGAGAAGTGCTGCCCTGCCTGTGACTGTGCGTTGTGGAGCTATCCTGCAGTTGCTGCTTCTGCCAGAGTAAGAGGGCAAGGACTGGACTTTGTGTGCCTTCCATCTTGTGAAGAAATCTCCAAGGGCTTGATTTAGAGCTTGCCTCCTGTTGTTTGAAGTCTCAGGGACAGCAAAGACTTCTCTCTGCCAGCACCTGGAGTCTCTGGAGAGACTCCTGCTCTGACAAGTGGTGCCCTATCCAGTCCCTGGGCCCTTGGAAGGAAAGCTGGTGGAAATTCAAGGAAATCGACTTCGGACGACTTCGGACGACTTCGGACCGATGCCGCTGCTGAATCTGGTGATGCCGCCTGCAACCGACTCTGTGATCTTCGCTGGAACGCGACGACCTTCACAGGCCCGACATCGCTGCAGCCCCGCTGAAGTCCTGACTCCGTGGAAGTCGCCGCACCACGTCGTGACTGACGTCGCTCGAAGTGCGCGGATTCAACGTTTCGCACAGACGCTGAGATCCCAGACTTCGTGCATCGACTTGTTTTCACTCTTCACCAAAGGTACTAAACTTGGGGGTCTACGCGACTCCGTGTCCGGCGCCACTGGTGTCGGCTTGTTGGGAACGACTCCGTCACAATGCCGTGTTAACACCTCATCGAAGTATTTTGTGTTTCTAAGTGCTATTTTTGGGTTTGATCTTTAAAAATTAATAACTTGACTTGTGTATGTCGGATTTCTGTCATTTTGGTCTTGTTTTGTTTAGATAAATATTTCCTATTTATCTAAATGGGTGTTGTGTCATTTTGAAGTGTTTACATTAAGTTTCTGTGTGTGTTGGTACAAATACTTTACACCTAGCACTCTGAAGTTAAGCCTACTGCTCTGCCAAGCTACCAAGGAGGTAAGCAGGGGTTAGCTGAGGGTGATTCTCTTTTACCCTGACTAGAGTGAGGGTCCTTGCTTGAACAGGGGGTAACCTGACTGTCAACCAAAGACCCCATTTCTAACAGTTGGTTTGTAATATACCTCAGTTTTTAGGCTAGAGCCGTGTGCCTGTATGTTCAAGTCCAGGAAGGGAATGGATTTCCTGCCCAAAGTCATAGTAAAGCTCATAAATTTGTTTCTTTAGTTAATCCACTTTACAAATTCTGAGGCATCTGCTTTGTTACCTTTCCAGATGATAAAAATATGGTTGACGTATTGATTCAATGAGTATCTCTGACAGCCACCTCTTTGCACTACAGAACCAACCACTAGTAGGGGGCCGTCAACATTAAGCTCTGGCAATGACTGTCTGTGAGTCACTTTTACTCATAAAACACCCTGGACAGTTTTCAATCATGTCTTTTGTACTCAAACAATAACAAGCGTTTGCAATGCAATGGGTCTTGCGTTTGCTCCAGTTAAAGCTGTTAGCCTTGTAAACTCATAACCGGACTTTTCTTACCACATAAACTGAAAATGAAAAGTTTAACAGTTTCACGTAAGCAGTCCGACGGCCGCCATGAGCGCAAAGCAGACACACAAAAGGAAACAGAAGTTCGCTTGTAGTGAAACGTATTGGCAAAAGTGCAACTATCCATGTAATCGGCAAAAGTGCAACTATCCATGTAATCAGCAAAAGTGCAATTATCCATGTAACCAGCAAAAGTGCAAATATCCATGTAACAGGGTTGATGTGACATATTGCTGAATTCGTTTTTCACTGTTGCAAGGCCTGTCCCTCTCATAGGTTAACATGGGGGCTATCTTTAAATCTGATTAAAGTGTAGATTCCCTTTTGGAGCAGATGGACATGTGGAGCGCTCGACTACTGCCCAGCGAGATCATGCTGCCAATGAAATAAAGAGAAAAAGTAGTCCAGAAACCAAACCAAAAACATGTAGCTTTGTATGTTTTTAGTAGTTGGCTGGTGCGCTCGAGGTGGGCTAAACACCGGAAAAGGCATGACGTATGCCTGTCTTTCACTAATTAAATCAAGCAATGTTTAAAACGCAAGCCCACAATCCAACCAAATCGATAAGCGTGACATGGGCGTGGTTAAAAGCCCACAGAGAGATTACACCAGGTACAGAGCGCTTTGCGCTCGGCCCTAAAAAGGGATTTTCCTCAGCTATACTTTAAGACATTTTTGGTTCTGGATCCTTGCTCCAAATCCAGTCATAATTTTTCTAATAACTCCCATTTGTGGTTGAGTCTGCCATGACAATATTCACCTACCATGGTGTAAATAGACGTCCATGATGAAGCATGACACAATAAGTAGTGGGTGAGGATTTTACTCCATCATCCTTTGATTTTTTTCCATGGGACTGACCATACAATTGAAACTTGGCTGCCTGTGTGTTTCAGAGAAAGATAAACACCATAAATTATCTAGTTAACTAGGACACTTTAGCAGCATTACAATGTCATGTATGTGCCTCTGAAAGTTCAAGCTCAGCCAGATTGGTAAAACAAAAAATTATTACAGGTGCTGGAGGAGAAACACTTATGTGTGTAAAAGCACACAACTTCTACTTAATGAAAATACGTACTCCTGGCACCCAAAATTTACTCTCTAGCCGTGCTCACCTAATTTTCTGGAGCCAGCTGTGCTGCCATGCCAGACCATAAAAAGTTGCACTCGTAAAGCAGCAGTCTGCAGAGTTATATGTGCAGCCCATCTCCAGTGCTCTTATCTAAGAATGTCTTTCACTGTTGTTTTTTTTCTGAGACAGCAAAGCCCGCTATGGGACTTTCTTGGTCAAAACTATTGAAGTCTGTCATCAAAAATTAGAAGGTGGTGATGTATCAGAAATATTATTGCTACCTATTGATATCACAGTAATCATCTATACACAAAAATCTTTGCATTTTGTAATTTGAAACACTAGTAGATTAATACAGAAGTGGTGCACTGAAAGCTTATGTTGATGTGCATTTAATGTAGAAAAGAAATACAAAGTGATATGGTATAGTCTTAGAACTTCATGTATACCCAAATAATTAGTTTCCATATGACTTTTTATCATGTTAATTTATTATTTTCGTTTACATTTGTTTTTTGCGTTAATTGGTATTTTCGTTACATGGACATTGATAGAGATTATTAAGTATGTATTCATATTTTTAATGTTATATGTGTCTTGCTTGATAAATGAATGAGCCATTTAAATTCATTTTACTTAGCCTAAGTGAGGCCGGCAAGGCCAAACTTCCTGACTGTGTAGAAAATGTTTAGTCATTCTGGCTATTGTGATGTTCTTTCAGATTTTGTTCTCAAGAAATGCTAGCTTAGAAATAGATGTCCTATTGTTTTATACATTGTGAGCCTGAGAAAGTATCCTTGAGTCCAGTACATTGGAAGTGGACTGTATACATATGTTTGAACCCGTACCAATGAGCTAAGACGGATGCCTTTCACGTGTTGGTAATGGGAATTTTTTCCTGATGTTGCAGTTCCATGTCACATGATGGACTTTGATTTGGACAGTATCACCTTACGAGTCATGTGGAGTAATGGATGAGCGAATCATATTGTACTATAGATTTGGAAATACCATCCCCCAGTGTGTTCAGCGACATTCTTCTGTACTCTTCTTGCCCTCCCCTTTAGGAGCAGACCTTTTGGACTCTAAGATATACAGACCTCTCTACCCTTACCCTTCATTTCAATGTTTTGCTGAGACTTCAAAGATGTTCCCCTGACCCCAAGAAGACGACTCTTGACCGAAATTCTAAAATGCTGATGCTTTCCCTTTTTATCTACTTTTTGCCAACTTTGGTTATTCACCTTGTTAGACTTGACATCATTGGCATGGTCTCCTCTAACGTTTTGCCTCTACTTCTCTGGTTGTTTCTGTGTGATGGACTCTGTTTTTGCTGTTTTGTTTGCTGTGGACACTTTACCACTGCTTACCAGTGTTGAAGGGTAAGTGTTCCCTGTATAAATTATATGTGTACATTGGCTTATCCATGATTAGCATATTTGATTTACGAATAAGTCCCCAGTAAACTGCACTAGAAGTGCCCGGGGGCTGTAAATCTAATGCTACTAGTAGGCCTGCAGCACTTGCTGTGCCACCCATATTAGCAGCCCTGTAAACATGGCTCAGATCTGCCACTGCAGTGTCTGTGAGTGCAGTTTTAAACTACCAGTTCGACTTGGGAAGTGTACCCACTTGCCATGCCTAACCCTTCCCTTTTTATACATGTAAGGCGTCCCTAAGGTAGGCCCTAGCCCCATGGGCAGGGTGCAGTGTATGTTAAAGGTGGGACATATACTTATGTGTTTTACATGCCCTGGCATAGAAATACTGCAAAATTTGTTTTTCACTGTTGCAAGGCCTATCTCTCTCATAGGTTAACATGGGGCTGCCTTTAAATATGATTAAAGCGCAGATTACCTTTGGGAGCAGATAGACATGTGGAGTTTGGGGTCTCTGAACTCACAATGTAATTTAAAAATACATCTTTTAGTGAAGTTGGTTTTTAGGTTGTGCGTTTGAAAATGCCACTTTTAGAAAGTAGGCATTTTCTTGCTTAAACCATTCTGTGACTCTGCTTGTTTGTGGATTCCCTGTCTGGATCAGTTTGACAGTTGGGCTGTTTGCACCTCTCCTCTAGACAGTGACACAAAGGGAGCTGGGGTGTAGCCTGCATATCCTGATGGGCCATCTGAGCCGAGGGGAGGGGAAGAGTGTTCACTTACACCTGAAAGGGCTATGCCTACCCTCACACAATGCGGTCTCCAACCCCCTGGTGTGTGTCTGGGGCCTGGCCTGAGCAAGGCAGGATCTTGAAAACAACAGAGACTTCTCTTTGAAGTAGGCCTACTTCAAAGGCAGAAAGGGGTATAAGAAGAGCACCCAAAACCCCTGCAAATCAGATTAATTCTGGACCAAGGGGAACCTCTGCCAAGGAGAAGAGCTGGAGAAGCTGGATGAGGAGTGCTGCTCCTTTGCCTGTGACTGTGCTTTGCTGGATTGGTCTGCAGTAGCTGCTTCCACCTGAGAGAGGACAAAGACTGACTTTTGTGTGACTTCCCACTGGTGAAGAATCTCCAAGGGCTTGAAACTGAGCTTGCCTCCTGTTGTTGAAGTCCCAGGGACATCAAAGACTTCTCTATGCCAGCACTTGGGCTTTCTGCTGAGAGTCCTGCCTGCCAAGTGGTGCCCTAACCTGTCTCTGGGCCCTTGAAAGGTGAAGCTGGTAGAATAGGACAGAAATCCTCGCAAAGACTGCTGTGCGGGGAAACTTTAGATGCACCACCCGCCTCGCAGCTGAAAAACGACATGCCGCCGACCTTGCAGCTAAAATTGACGCTCCACCTGCCTCTCGGCTGGGAGATTGGCGCAATGCAGCTGGAGAAACGACATGCAACATCCTCAGCGGCTGCTGCTAATGACAAAAGCCCCCACACAGTGAGGTTTCTTCACACTGTGCTACTGGATTTCGATGCAATACCGCTTGGCGCGGAAACCAACGCAAAGCTTGCCTGGACCCAAGGTGCCTATCCGGATCGATGCATCGCTCTGTTGCCGGAGAGAAGAACTGACGCACGCTAACCCGACCGGAGGAGGAATGATGCACGGTCTCGCTTGTGAGTGAGAAATCAATGCTTTGCTGTCCTTCTTCAACGCACACTCGCTGGTGCTGCTTTATTTTTGATGCTACCCAGGTACTTTTGTGCGCTAACAGCATTCTCACTGTTTTCTTCAGGATTAAGACTCTTATTCTTTTTAAAATTCAAATCTTGACTTGTGTATGTTGGATTTTTGTAGTTTTGGTCTTGTTTTCTCTAGATAAATATTGTCTATTTTTCTAAACCTGTGTTGTGCCATTTTGTAGTGTTTTCACTGAGTTACTGTGTGTGTTGGTACAAATAGTTTACACCTTGCTTCTGAAGTTAAGCCTGCCTGCTCGTGCCAAGCTACCAAGGGGATGAGCTGGGGTTAGCTGAGGGTGATTCTCCTTTACCCTGACTAGCGTGAGGGTTCTTGCTTGGTAAGGAGGTAACCTGACTGTCAACCAAAGACCCCATTTCTAACACACCTTTTGTCACAGATGCCATTTTTCCAAATTATTTTTCTCCTTTTTCTTTTTACTCTTTGTCCACATGTGTTTTAGCCCAGCACATGTTAGCCTTTGTCTTGCTAATCTGTAGGTATTTCCCTTGTCCTGGCTAGCTAAGCTTAGATGATTTTTTAAATTTCCTTTATTCTTAAAATAACTGAACAGTACTTGTTTTCTACTCATCAGATTATATTTTTGATTTTCTGTATGTTTATTGTGGAATTTTTAGTTTTTTTAAATGTTAGCTTGCTGAATCTTTTCCATTGCCTTGGTCAACCCATCATTATTCTGCATCTTTGTAACTTTGTTTTGTGAATTGTCTACATAACTTTGAGTCTGAGCTTGTAATAAGTCCCCTTAACTCTATTTCAGATTGAAGTTTTCCTTGTGTGGCCGCATGGGTCATACTATCATTTTAAATTGTGCTGTTTGAAGACATTTTGATTGAACTATTTCTCCACTCCTTCATGTTGGGTGAAGAGATTTACTGGCCTTGCTTAAAGCATAATCGAAAAATGTTTTATCAGTGGCATGAAGGGGAAATGCTTCTTGGAAGAGATCTTCCTGCAGCCATAAATTGCTGGAAAAATATGTGGAGAAACTGCGGTTTGGAGAGTACCATTTTCTCCACAAAATATTTGCTTCTTCCCCGCATAGGGACTGCATTTTAAGGGCGCACTTGACTACCCGTTCCCTGTCATCACGATCATGGCTAGAATATGACCGGAACATCAACAAGTTTAAATGTGGGCCCGAGGCTTTTGAGATACATGTTTACTGACGCATTATGGCACAAGTTCATTTGGGTGAACAAATATTGAATATGCAGTCAACAACCCTTAATAGATCTGATGTTTGGCCGGATGATAGGTACCTGAATCGGTTCTTGTAGGCTAAAACAAGTGTGGCAGAATTATCGGGTAATTTGTTTAATGAGATTCAGAACTGTAACAACATTTTAATACTAAATATTTACAATTTCTGCTTGCACTTCAGATGTTTGCATTTGTGTTTAGAAGAAGCGGCATCTCCTTGCCAACTATTACAATAGGATTTTTTGAGAAATGCCATCAGAGTTTTAAATTTGTAGCACATTCCTCCACAGGATCAAAGGCAAGCTTGCTGCCTTTCAACTCCACTACAATGCTAAAGCTGTCTTCATAAACCCGATGAGGACCAGACTTTTAATATGCTGACATCATGAAATTTCTTGTTGGTTTAGTCGCCTGTTTTCTTTTTTGTTTTAAATAGTTAATATAAAAATGTGAAATGAAAATTATTATTTGCTGATGATGAAGGAATGCGTTGAAGTCCCATTAGTCTGATAGCATATTGTGGTAGGAATTCCATTTAAGAGAGGAAGGTTAGTAGCTATGGAAACTAGAGAGATTATCTTTCAAATGCTTTTGATGGAAATTATCACGAGGAAAAACGGGGATCCTGAAAGGGAGAGAAGAGTGTATCTAGCTTATTTCGTTATCACTTGAGCACAGATGGTCCTGGTCGCATCTTACTGGTCAGATCCTATGTTTTCCTTATGATATTTATGGAACACCTTAAGCACCCCTCTTCCTTTATCATTTTATTGGACTTGGTATCACCTGAAGATTCCTAAGGTCCAGTCACATAAAATGAGCACTGGTGGCAGCTGCAGCAGTTGTCTGGCTGGTGTCTTAAGTGGTTGGAGAGCACCCAAGGTGCTATCTTACCACCTTACAGAGATAAACGCTTGCTTGTCTCAGGAACATTAAAGTAATGCGCTTCTTTAAACTGGAAATACAGCAACATAGACAAAGATTCAAAACGCCACAATCAAAACATACAATGGCACATTACAACAAACCAGTCAAAATCGAACGCAACAAAAAGAACTGCACCACAACAACACAAAACACTTTTCAATAATGCAGCACAGAACGAGAGTGGCACAAAAAGACAGAACATATCACCGACACTACAACATGCTTCACTGTTAGGGCGTACAAATGTTCGTATTGCCCATTATCAGCTTAAGAATCCTGTTTTCATAATATGCGGTTAAATTTGTTCAAACCAGGCACTACCTTATTAGCTTCTGTCAAACATGGTTTGTGATCTGGGCTATAATCTGTGCTATACTTTTAGGCTGACTGATTTCTTAAGTAGTTGAGAAGCAGTGCTATTTTATCACCTTAGACGGTGGTATCATGCTATGTAAGGGTGAAAATACAGAAATCTCTGTTGACCTCCTGTAGTTAACAGACCGTAACGCAATAACATTGACAAAGCAACATAACACAGTTGAAACATAAAAGTACATCACAACAAACCAGAACTCAACACAGCAACCCAGTAAAACAAAATCACATTGCAATAATGCATTACAAATATACAGCGGTACAAAAATAAATTAAAACCTAATGGCTGTAACAAAACGCCACACAACAAATGTGGGCACACTTTCATGTCACAAAAGGCCACCACCAGGTTCCTGTTTTCATAATAGGGTGGTAAAAGGTGTGTAGTGCAAAACTACTATAACTTACCACCAGGTACATGAAATAGCACCAGTCAAAAATGTTTTTTTCATGAGGCGTTTGATTTTTTCAGTCTTTGGGCTGACCTATTAAGGTGCTGTTTAGACCTATGGCTGTCCGATGCCATCAGATAGGTGTTACACAATATTTCATAAAATAATAATAAAAACATGCTTTCATGTAGTACTTCGTATCACAGTCCTCTTGTTTCTAAGCACTGTAAACAACAAATGTTAGTAATACCCAATTTATCGTACTCAACTCAACTCAACATTGGAAAGATCTCTCCACTTGGCAGCGGCAACAATTCCGTTCAATGGAACATACTCCCTCTCATAAGTCATTAAAATAAGAATCCCTATGCTAGCGTGACTTGCGCTCTCAAGCAGGTCTTCTAGGTTTTACTTGTAGACATTTCCAGGACATATTATGCAAATGTCATGGTTGAGAGAGTGAAACCCTACTCAAGCAGCAATCATAATTCTTCTAAGGGTGAAACAAAGCAAACCCCAAATTATTCCGTACTCAACCCTTTGGTAGCTTGGCACGAAAACAGTCAGGCTTAACTTAGAGGCAATGTGTAAAGTATTTATGCAGCACTCCAAATAAAAATAAAGTAAAAACATAACACAAGAAAAAAACACGCCAATTTCTAAAAATGAATCCAATCAGTAAAAATGAAGATATGCAATTAGGATGATTTCAGGTACGTAAGTATAGTCCTTAAAAGCACAAGGCGCACTCGCTGTTATCTGGTTATGCGAGAGCGAGTGAAAGTCACAAGTTCATTCTGACCATGATGGAGTGCAAACAGTTTGCGGTGGAGGGGGCCCCAAAAAGCAGGGAGAGCATCGCAGGTAGTTATTGATGTAGTGCAAAGAGCAGGCCAAAAGTCGTGAATGGTTGTCGCTGTAGCATGAAACTCCTGTCAGGTGTTGGGACGGTCATTGCTGGAGATTTGCATTGTCGGTTAGTTGGGGCTGTCAATGCTGTAGCCCGAAGTGCTTATCTTGCATTGCTGATTGGCGCTGGCCATCAAATTGGAGCATAGAGTCAGGTTCACCAGAGCTTTGCATTTGTAGGCAGCAGGGTTTGCAACATCTTGCCACGAACAGGCCTGTTTGCAGTTGCACAGAGTCCAAAACCTCAACATTTCTCCTTTTCTTGGATTGACAGTTCAATTGATGCCACACCAAGGGTCCAGGACCTGAGGTGTACCTCTTGGATCAGGACGTCACTCCAACAGGGCTCAGGCAGGTTGATTGCAGGTCCTGTGGCAGGTCCAGGTAGTAAGACAGCTGAGCAAATGCAGGGGAGCCTATGGAGCTTGTTATGGCTCAGTAGCTCAGAACAGGAGGTCAGTCGGCTCATTCTTGGAGTCACTTCAGCCAGGGATGAAGGGTGCAGTTCCAGGATGCAGGGCAGTAGGGTAGCAGTCCTTCTGGCAGAAGAATAGCAAAAAAAACATCTATCTTAAGAGGGTGTTCCCTGTTTTGCATGGGGGTGTGGGCCAATGCAACTGAGGGAAACACTTTGTCTCTCCGCCTGCGCAGTATTTTGGATGCAGGTGCTGAGGCACAACAATACTGTGTGCCACAAAAAAGGTTGTGCACCACAAAAAGTGTGCCGCAAAAAAGGTTGTGCCCATAAAAAGGTTGTGCACAGCCAGTGCATCCTCTGAAGGGGTAAAGCAGCCCTATTATTATCTGCAGCTAAAATAATTTATGGCAATTCTTTCACTTTTAATGCACCATTTCATAAAACGCACGTTTACTCATATCTAAGTAATTCTGTGCATGATACATTTAGGGACATTTGCAGCACTCTTCAATTAAGGCGGAAGCCTCTATATTTGCGTTGCAATTATCTGACCCTTTGTTAGCCAGAGATAAAAACCAAGGAAGCATTTTGGAAGTAATCCAAGGACAATATAGTGATGTATATAAAACACAAAAGTAATTAAATAATTCAATAGTTCAGCAGAGGAGTACCGGAGTACACCATCGCAAAGCTGCTTACAAAAACAAACGTTATCAAGTATAGTTTGGACAGCCCTGGACCCTCCCAGTTGGGAGATCACTAATGAATAAATCATTAATGTGCTTACACATTTTTAGAATTCCATAAAGAAGCTTTTTTTGTATTACAATAAAATTATAATTCAAGCTTTTGGGAAATAACACGATTCTTGTCTTCACAGCTCATGCAGCTGAGAAAGTGGGTTCACAGAAGTACACCATCTTCTGTATTCCAGATGTTAGACTGGGCCTGCGAAGTAACAGCTGATTCAGATAGTATTAAGTATAACCCTGACAATAGAATCTAACTTTAGGGTTAATTAGGCATAATCGGTAAAATAGTCCCTTGCATCCTGAACATAAGTCAGAGATATGTAAGTAGTCCTTTTCACAATTTATTAAAAGCAATCTTCTAACTCAAGCCCATTTTCATTTCATGATTATATCCGATTACAAATAATATTCACTTCAGTCCTGTTCAGTCAGATTTGTCAACACTACAGGCATAGGGCCAGGTCCCTAAAAGTATGGCTGCACATTTAGTAAGGGTTGATACCCCTAGGATATGCATGGCCACGTTTTAAATGTACAAGTTCACATTCACAATCAGGAATTGAAGATTGAGTAAGACCAAACCATGAACAAAGGTGCTGTAATAACAGAACCGACTGCTGTTTGAGTATGCATTTTCTCTTATAAGCCACAGAGGTACAATCACGGGTTGCTGCTGATGTCAGCAGGCTCCTACTCCTGCATCACTAGCACCCGTGGGAAAAGCAAAAATATGTATTGGCCTTAAAGGGCCTTTGGATGTCAATATATTCTTAAGCATTTCTACTCCGGCTGACATTCGGCTCCTGTTTTTTTTTTAATTACCTGCACTACCGAAGCATACCAGATATAAACTACCTCACATTTTGTTTTTTAGATATGCAAACCTAAAATATGAATTCCAGATTCCCCAGTTCCATCCATCCTTTCACTTAAGAGATTGCTTTCGGTTAGGAGTACAATTAGAAACTGCAGCCATTAGAGGTTGGGAAAGCTTGGGATTTCACAGGCTTGGAGACTTTTTTCTGGCCAGCAAAGTGAAGTCCAGCTGATTTCCTGTAATTTTGTCACCCCCCTCCAAACGATTATTCTCTTATGTACAAATCAGTAATTTCCTACAAAGTAAGACTATTTTGCCACCTGCCTCACTGGAATTGGCAACTGGTATTGTCAATTATACCCGAAGTTGCGCGAGGTAGTGGTTACCCCTTTTTTGAATAAAGTAGTGGCCTAAGCAGTAAAGTTGACCCATGATCATGGGCCTGGTACGACCAAATGCCAATCGTGGAGCAAATAATAGAAGAATAGCTTTTTACTCCAAATGGATGCTATGGTACAGTCCTTATTGATTACAGAAGATGTACTCGAATAACTCAGCAGTATGTTTTAGATTTAGACTGGTTGCATATATGTTTTATTTGTCCTGCTCTCTGCCAGTTTTGGGAACAGATCTTTCAATTTATTAGTGAGAAGCTGCAGCTCCATATACGTCCCGACCCCTTTGGAGCTCTGTTTGCTATGTGTGTGTCACATAGACAAATTACTCAGCAGCAATTTCTTTTTATCACCACACTATTTGCTAATACTTGATTCTGCAAAATTCGGAAATCTAAAGTGACTTCCACTTTTAATCAAGGGCTATCTAAAACGAAGTGGATCAAACAGCTTGGAGTTCTATGCAAAAATAATTGGTGCCTGCAAAATGTCGGGGACATATGGTATGCCATGCCAGATTGAGCTGTAACACAAGACATTCAATTGCCCCCTAGTGACTATACATTATCAGCCTCCTGGCCAACTTCAATTGGGGAGGCCTGCATTTTTTCTTGTAGTTGTATGGTTATATAGAACTTCTTGTAAGTTATATGATTACCCCCCACCACCACCATGAGATGCTATTTGCTTGTTTGTTTATGCAGTTATGTAGGTATGAAAAACGGATATATGCAATCAAGATGGATATTTGTAATGAACTTTCTCTACCTCATTAATAAAAACATGTTAAATAAAAAAAAAAAATCTACTAAAAATGTACGGCTATAATTGTAACAGAGAACTCTACTGTTCATATATTTCATGTCTACTGAGCTTCAAGTGTTTCCATAAATGACCATTAACATTTCTGTCCTCTGTCAGCACTGAGCATTCTCTTGTGCCAGGTCAATCTCAAGCAGCGATCTCGCAGGATAATACATTTACATTCAGGTACATTGATGTACAGATACATAGATTCTGCTATATTATGTAAGAGGTACACTTCTGAGAATATACCACCCCATTGAATGAAGCAAGTGCATGGATACGTTTAAGGTTAAAAGTTAAACTGAGGGGCATTGTTGGACTTACAATAAGAGACAGTGTTGAGATTTTGATAAGATTTGATAGAGGGTATGTTTACCATTAGGTTTAGGGTTAGTTTTAAGGTAAGATATAAGACTACGTGTAGTGTTAGAGTGGGGGTACGATTTAGGCTTATGTTTAGACTGCAATATTTTTAAGGTTAGGGTATTTTTAGATATTTTGCCTATGTTTAAGATTAGATTACATTTGCAATTAGCTTTCTCAGTATAATGATATTCTTTGTGGTGGTATTCTAACAAGGCATATTCTCAGTATTGATACTTTTGAATTAGTTAATTTTAAGTTGTGGTATTGCAATTTTGTTGTTTTCGAATTAGAGAAATACAACTATTAGAAGCACATCTCACTGCAGACCTTAGTAAATAACACCAACATGCACCAGATAATCCACGAGCCCCTGGATCCGTGGCAGCTGGCTTGTATGTATAGTCGTGGGGCAGGCAAAATATGTGTGGCAACCCTTAAGACAGCTGGGTTAGAGAAGTTTAAAATGCCCATGTCTGACTGGCCATCGCAAGACGAACGGCCAAAGAGACATGCACACTTTAAACTAAAGTGCAGAGCTCCTGCCTGCCACTTAGCAGCAATTGCCCCGCCCCATCCTGACACCTGGTTCAGGATGGGGTGCAAAAAATAAAATGGTAATAAATAAGCTTTTTACTAGTTTATTTATCAGCTTTAGGGGAATTTTTTTTGCGGGGCAACGCTCCTACACTCTAATGGAGGAGCCACTCTTGCCTTGGATCTAGAGTACATCCTGTGCTGGGTGCATTCGAGTTGTGTGGCACTTGCACTAGGCCTCTGTGCAAGCTTGGCCAGACAGGCCTCCATACCAAAGTAGTACTGTGCGACAGGACACGGACAGGTAGTGTAGTAGAAAGCCCCAGAGGGCTGGGTCTCCTCTCTGTTATTCCAGCACTCCCTGCACATGATGGTTGAAACCATGACCTGTCCGTGTAGAGGGACTCGTCAACAAAACACCCCAAAGGGAAAAAACACAATGGGACCAACCCATTCTTAACACAACAGTGTACTTACCCGTATGAAATACAAACACTGCACCCATATCACATGTACAGGCATAGATTAGTCAGTCTACTCATATGTAGCATGCCTTTTCCCATCCGTGTTATCACTTGGGGAAACTAAATGTGTGAATCCATAGCTGATACAGCTGATTGTCATTCTTTCATCATTATGTTATGTTCTTCTTTCAGTCTTGTCACTCACTTTTTAGATACTGTGCATGTCTATTCACCAGACCTATTTTGTTTTCATTAGAATTCCATATACACAAGTGGTTTCTAGCACAGTGGCGGATGGCAGCAGAATAAATTGGAGGGTCACAAAAAACTACAACATACACACATAACATACATAACATACACACATAACGTACACATATAACATACACACATAGAATACACATATAACATGCACACCAATATAAATAAATAAAAACACCTTTCTCAATGTCCTGCAGCACATCCTCATTCTGCAGCACGTCCTCAGTGCACGAAGCCCACAACCAACTCCCTCATCCAATCAAGACACTCTTTTCATGCTGTAAAGTGTCTTGAGAGCGGGCCGCTCCAAAAGGCACTGCATGCCTTCTCTGCAACCCAGCTGTCCAAGAAAGCCGGGTTGGAGAGGTTTGAAATGCGCATGTCAGTTTGGCTGTAGCAAGGTAGCCGGCCAAACAATCATGCAGACTTCAAACAAAGGGACCATTCCTCACTGCTGCCAATCATTGGTAGCAGTGGCACACTATCCCCGCCCTTCCCTTGCAATTTGTTTACTTGAAGAAAGCATCAAAAATAAAATGGTCATAAAATAATTTGATTACTATTTCATTTTTTGCGCTTTCTGCTCAGCAGTGCAGGGGGTGATGCTTCTCCGCTACCACAGTGGAACCGCCATTGTTCTAGCATATTCTCTATTGCTTTGCAATTTGAAACTTTGAGCATATCATGGGATTTAATTTTTAATTGCAATTTGGGTGTATCTTAAATTCAATGTTGAAATTAAAAAGTTAATACAGTCTTTAATTCATCAGACACTTTAGCAAGCACAATGTCATGACTTAAAATTACCTTCCTGGTTCTTAATTAAAGGGCAGTGCTGGCAAAGATAGTCAATGTATATTTCTGCATAGTGTAATTATTACAAATATGAAACCAGGTGGCAGGCAATGTGACAGAAGTTAACTGTCTAAGGACCAGATTTTCTCGTTTTTTCACTAGCAATTTGTTGCACTGCAGTGCACAAATACAGTACAGAGCCCTAACTAATAAGATTATTTTGCTGTTCTGTACCTCTGCTATTGCACAGACAGGATACTTTGTGAAAAGCAGAGCTTCACACCATTGCGAAGAGGCGAATGTGCACTGTCTAGCATACACTTTGTACTGGCTGCATGCCCTCTAAAGCCTAGACAAAATCAGAAGAACGCTATGCAGTGCTGAAGCGCAGTACACTGCAGTACCATGCAATACATGTTTCTTTTGAATAATGAACAAATATATGCTTACAATTGCTGATCTGCCTATATTAATAGATAGACCTTTGCATCAAAACCTACGGGTATTTATATAACACAAAGGTCCACAAAGCAAGACAAGGTGTTATTGTGCTGGGAAAAGGGGACCTTTTCAGCAGAAAACACATTTTGCGCTTCATAGTAAATACCCTTGCAAGACTTTGCACCATAACAAAGCCTTATTAAATCTGGTCTAAGCGACTGGTAGAGCTCTTGAGGGCATACTGCTGCGTGGGCAACATCAATACATCATCTTCAAAATCAACACTGCACTGCTTTCTTTGGAGCAAAGTCCCCACTTCTTTGTCGACAACAGCCTTGATGTCCACACATCGTATCACTGCCTCTGCACTCATTGGAATCAACGCATCACCTCTGCATCGATGCAGCCGTAACCCACACCCAAACTGTACTGCATCTCTACACCCATGCTTTGCCTTCGCTGTTTGGTGAACTTCAATGCATCTCCTTGACTGCGTGGGGAGCATCGACGCAGCTCCTCAACTGCATGGTTCGGAACAAGTGCTCCGCAATCAGGATTTAAGGTCCTTTGGTTCAGTGGGCCAAATGGGGATCCCTGTAGCCGGCCTGCGCTCCATGGTAGTTGGCCTGAACTTTTGACTTTGTCCATGTCCGGTGCAACCAGATATTCCCGGTTTGTGCTTTTGGCTTCTAGGCACTGCTTTACAGCATGTTCTTTAAAAATGCATAACTCAAGATCTACTAATTGTATTTTTGTCATTTGATTTATTAAATTAACTTCTCTTTTTCTTACCTGGTTTGGGATCCTTTTTGTGTAGGGTTTTTCACTGTTTTACTGTTTGACATGTTGCACAAATAGTTTACACATTGCCTTCAAGTTAAGCCTGACTGATCTCTGCCAAGCTACCAGAGGGTGAGCACAGGTTAATTTGGTGTTTTGCTTGTGCCTTACCCTGACAGGAATTGTGGTTGCTGCTTGACCAGGGATCACACCCCAGTCAATGAACAACCCAATTTCTCAAACCAGTGAAATTGTCTCCTAATTTAAAGAGGAAATTAATGGTGGATAAAAAGCAAATTGAGAATGTAGGGCCAGATGTACCAAACAGTTTTGCCCATTCTGTGTCTATGGGAAAATGTGTTTGTACATATGGCCCGTAGTGTATTATGACTACTTAGGCATACTTTTCACCAAACAGCTCAGTTGGAAAGAGCAGATATCAAAGGCTAATACTGTTTTATTACAAACATCAGGGGCCGTACTAAAGCTTTGACAAAAGGTAGGTTCCCTTTGAATCAGTACATCATTCCAAATCTATAAACAGAAAGCAGTAGCTGAGATTTTGGGTTATGGAAAACAGTATGGGGGTCATTCTGACCCCGGCGGTCGACAGACCGGCGGTGCCCCGCAGGGCATTCTGACCGCGGCGGTTCGGCCGCGGTCAGATTCGGGAAACCGGCGGTCTCCCGCCGGTTTCCCACTGCCCAGCAGAATCCTCCATGGCGGCAGAGCGCGCTCCGCTGCCATGGGGATTCTGACACCCCCTACCGCCATCCTGTTCCTGGCGGGACTCCCGCCAGGAACAGGATGGCGGTAGGGGGTGCCGCGGGGCCCCTGGGGGCCCCTGCAGTGCCCATGCCAATGGCATGGGCACTGCAGGGGCCCCCGTAAGAGGGCCCCACAAAGTATTTCAGTGTCTGCTATGCAGACACTGAAATACGCGACGGGTGCCACTGCACCCGTCGCACCTTCCCACTACGCCGGCTCAATTCTGAGCCGGCGTCCTCGTGGGAAGGCTGATTTGCCCTGGGCTGGCGGGTGGCCTTTTGGCGGCCGCCCGCCAGCCCAGGGCAAATCCCAAAATACCCTCAGCGGTCTTTCGACCGCGGAGCGGTATTTTGGTGGGGGAACTTCGGCGGGCGGCCTCCGCCGCCCGCCGAAGTTAGAATCACCCCCAATATGTTGCAAGTAGTTGAGAACAGCTTCCTAGAAGCATTGTGAAGGCTGGGACCAGGCACATTACTGTTAGCTCTATGTATGCAAAACCTGATCTCACTACAATTTCTGACCTGGCTGAAATAAAGCCATTGGAGTACCTGATTAGGCTTGTTAAAAATCCAAAAGCTTCCAGATACCTATATTCATAGGGGGTTGTGAATTGTTATAGTAGTATGGGTGGACGTAACTGGCTGGTGCATGTAAGACAATTATTAATGTATCTACAACTTAGTTTTTATGGACTGATCCAAGCTAGGCCAGACATGACACATTGGGAAGTGGAACCAACGCAAAGCTCCACAACCAGGATTGAAGGTACTTTGGTTCAGCTGTCCCACTGGGTTCCCTGTAGCCGGTCTGTGCTTCATCTCGCTCGGCCTGAACTTTTGACTTTGTCCTGGTTGGTGCTTTTGGCTTCTGATCACTGTTTTACAGTTTATTCTATAAAACATCATAACTCAAGTTCTACTAATTGTATATTTGTCTTTTTTTGTCTTGTTTTAGTTATTTAATTAAGCCTTGTTTTTCTAACCTAGAGTGGGATCCTTCTGTGTAGGGTTTTTCAATGTTTTACTGTTTGATGTGTTGCACAAATAATTTACACATTGCCTTCAATTTAAGCCTGTCTGATCCCTGCCAAGCTACCAGGGGGTGGGCACAGGTTAATTTGGTGTTTGCTTGTGCCTTATCCTGACAGGAATTGTATTTGCTGCATTACCAGGGCTCACATCCCAGTCAACCAATAGCACAATTTCTCAACACCAATGAACTTGTCTTCTAATTTAAAGAGGAAATTAATGATGACTGAAAATCACATTGAGAATGTAATGCATTATGACTAGTTGAGCATATGTTTAACCAAAAAACTCAGTTGGAAGGTGCAGATATCGAAGGCTAGTACTGTTTTATAACAAACATCTGGGGCCATACTAAAATTTGGACAAAAAGTAGGTTACCATTGTAGCAGCACCATATCACAAATCTATAAACAGAACGCAGTAGCTGCTGCACATTATGGGGCTGAGATTTGGAGCTTTGAAAAACGGAATATGTGACAAGTAGGTAAGAACAACTTCCTAGGAGTCTTGTTAAGGCTAGGACCAGGCACACCACTGTTAGTCCTATATGCTGAATCTAATCTCACTAGGTTTCAGACCTGGCTGAAATATAGCCATTGTTGTACTGGATTAGGCTGGTTAAAACTCCAAAAGTGTTCACACACCTTTGTTCTTTGGGGGGGGTGAATAGTTATGGTAGTATGGGTGGACGTAAGTGGCTGGTACATGTAAGAAAAGTATTGACGTATCTACAACTGGATTTTTATGGACTGATTCAAGCTAGGCTGGACATGACACACTGGAAATTGTGAAGAAGCACTATCAGATTTTTAAGAAGCAAACCAAGTTCACCATTATAAGCCTAGATAGATGGCAGACTAAGTTGATCAAAAGAGGGATCCGGGGTTTAAATTATTATTTGGAAGAGATCTTTCCTGAACAAAAATGTATCTTATACATCAAATTTAGAAAGGGGATTTTCCTACTAGAGAATGTCTTGTAAGGTGGACATGGCTCACAAAGTAATGCAAATTCTGCAACTGTATGTTTAGAGGGAAAAATAGCATCTTGCACCTTTTGCAATTTTGCACCAAGTTTGAAAGAGCTCTCAAACGTTGGCTTTAACCTTGTGTAGGTCTTATGGGATTAGCTCAAACCGATGACCAAGCTGCCAGTTGGGCTATATGTCAAGGAGGAGAATCTCTACAAGGCTTCAGCTTGTGACCAGGAGTGGGGGCTAAGGTCTGCCAGTCTCCCAGCTGCATGAGTGGATTTCAACTAGGTAAATCCAAGACCAACTGCTCCTGGAGCACAACTGTCTGTTTGCCATGATTAGTGTGCCCTGTGAGGAAGGGGAAAGAGCTTGGAGGGAGCAAGGCCAATAGGGGGATTCTGATGAGTGGATCCCTACAGTGAGGTGTAAGGCGATGGCTACTATAACAATCAGGTTGTCACTTTGGTGCAGAGTGAAGCTGGGGACCCTGTATGCCAGACGGAGCTGCCCTGAACACTGTATGACTGTCTTACCGATCATCCCATAGCCTTTGTGTGGAGTGAAATTGCCAACCCTGTAGGCCAGAGGGGACGGCCCTGAAAAATGCATGACTGCCATATTGATAGGGCCGTAACCCATGTATACAGTGAAGTTGGCAGCCCTGTTGCCAAAGGGAGCTGCTGTGATGAGGAAGTTAAAGTTATGCCATTCAGGCCATTGCTCGTGTGTGTGAGGCCGGTGACCTCACATTCTAGAGGGGGCCTTTATGAAGAAGATAAAAAATTGCCTGGTTCCGTTGTCATTGACAGGAGATCACACCATGGTGACGGGTGTGCCTGAGCCCCGATTTACAATCAGAATCTGAGAGATTGTCCCACTAACATGTGAGAAGGATCAGGGGAACTTATCATCTCACCAGAGGAAGCGCTGTGGATGGCCAGGTACAGCCTCTTCAGAAACCCAAGTGCTACACCCTGTCAGCAGCCACTGCAGCCCACCCATGACAGCCAAGAGTGAAACTCTCCCAGGAAGCACAAGCCCTGCAGAAGTGGGTAAGACAGAATATAGGGCTGAAAGGCCTGGGGGAACTTATTGTGCTGCATAGTGTTTCAGGTGATGGAACCCTTCCCATTTTGGAAGAGTCAGAGTGGTACCCCTGAGACTCGATCTACTAATGGAGCTTAACCTGAATGTCGATTATAGTAAATGGGGAATAACCACTATGGTTAATGAGAGGGAATCTGAACCTGACTATCTAACACTAAAGCCCTGACCTCAGCGGATACTAGAGCCCTGACCTCAGAGGACTGTGTATTGTTTCTGTATGCCGCATTTTACTTTGTGTCATACTTTAATACTCATTATTCCATAAAAACAAGCATTTTACTTGACAATCATTTTTTGCTGCTTTAAGTTGTGAGACTGTGTTCATCCCCTTGCATCAGCCCTCCTTAGAGAAGCCTTGATCCGCTCACCCCATGTTACTGCTGAGCGTCAAGTGATAAAGGAGTACTTGGCCCAGTTGCTCAGGACCCATAGTAAGTCAGTCCCCAGGACATCAAAAGAAGAAGGCCTCAACCCCCACAGTTGGGTTTAGTAGCTCCTGCTTGACACGTGGCCCTCTGAAAGAGATTCAGAAAATCACTTTGTTCCCATGTTCACAATTATTACAGATGTTATGTGAAGACACAAGATACAGTGCACAGTGAAAACTAAACACTGAACAGTCATCGGGCTTACAAAAAATGAAGAGCCCTAAACAATGAAACATTCATTGCAGAATGTAATAATTCTACTTACAACCTGGAGGAAGGAGCCTGGAGAGTGTGACACCACTCATGGACTAGGACTTTGTGTATGAGCTGTCCAGCTAAAGTGACATTTTGAGGTTCCCCTAACACATTTGTTTAGGGGTAGATCATTTTGCACTGAGTCATCATTACTAAGATCGGATGGGTAAAATATATATTTTTTTTCTCGTAGTCGTAGTTCCATTTAGGTTTGCAGTAACCGCTTCATAGAGTTTTTTACCCATTAATGTACTCCAATCTGCAGGAATGGAATACTGTTAGAAATGCTGTACCCTGCAGCACTATGATACCAAACCAACCAGACAAATAAGTCAGTCATCCAAAAAATATTTCCAAAGAAAGTCATTTACATCTCTTGAAACCGTAAAAAATATAGAATTAAACATGTGTAATTGCCATGTTAAAACATTGGCATCAACGCTGGCATGAAGTGTATTTCAGTAGATTCGGTTAAATAATTCACCACCATTACACCATCATCACACCATGCAGAGAATAAACCAATTATGCCTGAGATTTCATCATTATGTCTGAAAACATTATGGCTGTCTCACAGTGTGGGCACATTAGCACGATGAGGGCCTAGGGCTTCCTTTAGGTGCAGTATAATCCAGGAAGATTAGTGCTACCTAATCTACTTTATCAGTTCTGAGACATTCCCTTCCCTCCCAATTCATCAACTTCTCAGAAAAAACAGTAATAGTAAGGTACAGTACATCGCTCCTACTGTGGCAGCTTTATTGCACCCGTACCTAATATGTATTTAGACTGACTCCATGTTGTCAATGTAGTTACAGAATGTTAGACCTGACAGCCTTAGGGTAGTCACCCCTAACTTTTTGCCTGCCTCCCTCCATTTTTTGGACACTGTTTTTGCTGGTTTATAGACTCTGCGCACTTTACCACTGCTAACCAGTGCTAAAGTGCATATACTCTCTCCCTTAAAACATGGTAACCTGGAATCATACCTGATTGGACTATTAATATACTTATAAGTCCCTAGTAAGGTGCACTTTATGTGCATAGGGCTGGTAAATTAAAAGCTACTAGTGGGCCTGCAGCACTGGTTGTGCCACCCACTTAAGTAGCCCCTTTTTCCTTGTCTCAGGCCTGCCATTGCAAGGCCTGTGTGTGCAGTTTCACTGCCACCTCAACTTGGCATTTAAAAGTACTTGCCAAGCCTAGAACTCCCCTTTTTCTACATATAAGTCACCCCTAATGTGTGCCCTAGGTAACCCCTAGGGCAGGGTGCTGTGTAGGTAAAAGGCAGGACATGTACCTGTGTAGTTATATGTCCTGGTAGTGTAAAACCCCTAAATTCGTTTTCACACTACTGAGAGTCCTGCTCCCTTCATAGGCTAACATTAGGGCTGCCCTCATACACTGTTGAAGTGGCAGCTGCTGATCTGAAAGGAGCAGGGAGGTCATATTTAGTATGGCCAGAATGGTAATACAAAGTCCTACTGACTGGTGAAGTCGGATTTAATATTACTATTCTAGAAATGCCACTTTTAGAAAGTGAGCATTTCTTTGCACTTAAATCCTTCTGTGCCTTACAATGCACGTCTGGCTGGGCTTGGTTGACAGCTCTTTGTGCATTCACTCAGACACACCCCAAACACAGGGTACTCAGCCTCACTTGCATACATCTGCATTTTGAATGGGTCTTCCTGGGCTGGGAGGGTGGAGGGCCTGCTCTCACACAAAGGACTGCCACACCCCCTACTGGGACCCTGGCAGACAGGAATAAACTGAAAGGGGACCTGGTGCACTTCTTAGCCACTCTTTGAAGTCTCCCCCACTTCAAAGGCACATTTGGGTATAAAACAGGGCCTCTGCCCTACCTCATCAGACACTTGCTGGAGAAGAAACCTGAACCAGAAACTACATCCTGCCAAGAAGAACTGCCTGGCTGCTCAAAGGACTCACCTGTCTGCTTTCTACAAAGGACTGCTGCCTTGCTGTTGCCCTGCTGTCTTGCTGAACTCTTGTCTGGCTGTGAAAGTGCTCTCCAAGGGCTTGGATAGAGCTTGCCTCCTGTTCCTTGAAGTCTCAGGACCAAAAAGACTTCTTCCTTTCACTTGGACGCTCCGTGCGCCGAAAATTTCGACGCACAGCTTGTTTCGCGGCGAGAAAAAACGCCGCACACCGACGCTGATCGACGCGACGCCCTCGGGACGATCGAGACTTCGACGCACAACCTCGCAAGGACCAAGCCGCCCGACTTTCCAGGAGAAATCGACGCGACGCCTACCGTGAGCGCGAAACTTTGACGCACAGCCTCGCCAGGACAACGCCGCCCGACTTCCAAAGAGAAATCGACGCGACGCCTGCCGTGAGACCAAAATTTCGACGCACGGCCTCGCAAGGACAACGCCGTCCGACTTCCAAGGAGAAATCGACGCGACACCTACCGTGAGATCGAAACTTCGACGCGCAGCCCCGCAGAACGACGCGCAGCCGGAAAACAAGCAGGAGAATCCACGCACAGACCCGGGACATCTGGTAATCCCCGCGACCCACAAAAAGAGACTGTCTGCGCGCCGGCAAACGACGCCCGACTTCCCCGCGTGGAAAAGAACGACGCAAGTCTGTGTGTGCTGAGGAGAAATCGACGCACACACCCCTTTTTCCGCGCACCTCTTCTCCTGTGGCCCTCTGAGGTGATTTCCCACCAGAAACCAGGTACTCTGTGCTTGAAAGACACTTTATTGCTTTTTAAAGACCTAAGACACTTTATATCACTTCCCTGTGATATTTCTACAATTTTCCATTGCAACTTTATTCTTTTTGGCCTACAATTATCCTGATAAATATTATATATATTTTTCTAAACCCTGTGTGGTGTATTTTTGTGGTGCTATATGGTGGTATTGTATGATTTATTGCACAAATACTTTACACATTGCCTTCTAAGTTAAGCCTGACTGCTCGTGCCAAGCTACCAGAGGGTGGGCACAGGATAATCTTGGATAGTGTGTGACTTACCCTGACTAGAGTGAGGGCTTTTGCTTGGACAGAGGGTAACCTGACTGCCAACCAAAAACCCCATTTCTAACATTGGTGATCAGCGGTGAGGATAGGACTTGTATTTGTGCAGTGACATACAGTAGCTAAGTATTTCACTACCTACCACAGTTGAAGGTCAACTTGGTTTTTTCTCTTTTTGAAAATCCGTTTTTTTTCCCTGTCAATTTTCAAAAACTAAATCCTCACTCAACATGTCTCTGACTGGGTCTCAGACAGGGGACTTTGACCTAGTCCAGTTGGATACATACACGGTCAAACAACTAAGAGGATTCTGCAGGGCATTAAGGGTACCCACCCAAGGGGCCTCCAGAAAGGAGGACTTTCAAGTGGCGCTGAGGGCCTGGGCAGAAGCCCATTTAGAGGATGATGAGGAAGAGGAGCCAGAAAATGGCCCCTCAGAAGGATTTTCACTATCTATGGATGGTGTTACCACTGCAATTGTGCACCCTTCCAGACCAGGGAGCAGTGTCTCCATGCAAAGCCTGACCGCAGAGGAAAGGAGAGAGGAAAGGGAGTTCCAATTGCAAATGGCAAAACTGAAAATTGAGGCGCAACAGGAGGAAAGGAGGGCAGAAAGAGAAGCCAAACAAGCTGAGGCTGAAAGAGCAGCCAAACAGATTGAAGCTGAAAGAACAGCCAAACAGATTCAAGCAGAAGCTGAAAGGGCAGCCAAACAAGCAGAAGCTGAAAGAGCAGCCAAACAAGTGGAAGCTGAAAGAGCTTTGGCTGAAAAGAAACTATTGTTGGCTCATGAACTGAGTCTCAAGGAGCTGGAGATCAAGGCAAGACAGTCTGAATCCAGCAATAATGGTGGCAGCATACAGACAGGACCTGCTGGAGAAAAGAAGGTTCGTATACCCAAAAATGTGGTGCCCAGTTTTGTGGTGGGAGATGACATAGATAAATGGTTAGCTGCTTATGAAGTTGCGCTAAGGGCTCATGAGGTTCCTGAAGGGCAATGGGGGGTAGCTATGTGGGGTTATGTGCTGCCATTGGGGAGGGACACACTTCTCACATTGGATCCACCGGATCAAAACACCTACCCACTCCAGAAAGCCACTTTACTTGCCAAGTTTGGGCTGACCCCTGAGGGATACCGTCAGAGGTTCAGGGACAGCACCAAACAAACCACACAAACATGGGTAGATTTCTTTGATTTCTCTAGTAAGGCACTGAATGGATGGGTGCGGGGCAACAAAGTAGCAGATTATAAAGGTTTATATGACTTGATCCTGAGAGAGCATATGCTTAATGTTACTTATACAGATTTGCGCCAGCACCTAGTGGATAGTAAGCTGACTGATCCCAGGAAGCTTGCTGAGGAGGCGGACCTCTGGGTTAGCACCAGAGTGTCCAAAAAGGTACCTGGGGGGGACTCCCACAAAGGTGGTCAGGGTTCCCAACAGAAGAAAGAGGGGGGAGATAAACTTACAGATAAGGAACTCTCTAAAGGCCCCCAAAAGAATTCCCAGGGAGGGGGTGGCAACCCTTCCTTTTCCAGATTTGGGAAAAAGCCAGGGACATTTGACAAGTCATGAAAATCTAGCCCCAAATGCATGGAGTGTTACCAATATGGTCACTACAAAGGCGATCCACAGTGCCCCAAGAGGGCACCGTCCACTACCGGACAGGCACCTGGGTTGACTAGTGTAGCACTCGGGGGGGAGATGGACCCAACTAGCTTTGGGGAGCAGGTAGAGATTTCCCTAGTGTCCCTGGGAGAAGGAGAAATGGTGCCCAAGGCCCACATGCCCAGAAATACTTCCAAGTACCGGCAGTGGGTCACCATTGATGGGCAGAGGGTGGAGGCTCTGCGTGACACAGGAGCCAGTATGACTACTATCAAGAGTCAGCTGGTGTCAGCAGAGCAGATAATACCTAATACATTCCACCAGGTCAGAGTAGCTGACAATCGCGAGAGTCACCTACCGGTGGCTCTGGTTCCCTTTGAGTGGGGGGGGGGGTCTCTGGTACTCTGAAAGTAGCTGTGAGTCCTGCCATGCCTGTAGATTGTCTGTTAGGCAATGACCTTGAGCACACTGCTTGGAAAGAAGTGGAGCTCAGGTCTCACCTGGAGATGTTAGGGTTACCTGAGTGGGTCTGCATGACCACACGGTCCATGGCTGACCGAGAGGGAAGTCAAGGGCCTCTGGAGCATGGAACGATGGCCCAGAGAGCTGCCAGGAGGAGGGACCAGGGGTGCGGGAAACCGGCCCCAGCTGTTCCCACAGTGGCTGACGGGGCTCCTGAGGAGGAGGCTTCCGAGCCAACTGGGGAAGACATTGCCGCCCTAGGTGACTTACCTGAGCTTGCTGGCTGGCAAGTTGAGGGTGGACCCACCAGGGAGGAATTCTGCAAGGCGCAGAAAGAATGTCCCACTCTAGAAGGTTTGAGGAAACAAGCCTCAAACCAGGCAGCCGGCGACGCCTCTGGCGATCACCACCTATATTGGGAGAATGATCTCCTCTACAGTGAGCCTAAGGTTCCGGGCTTTGGGGCAGCACGTGTGCTGGTGGTCCCCCAATGTTACCGAACCTTCCTACTGGGTCTGGCTCACGACATTCCCCTGGCAGGACATTTGGGGCAGGGCAAGACCTTTAACAGGCTTGTCACCCACTTTTATTGGCCCAAAATGAGGACACACTCAGACAAGTTCTGCAGATCCTGTCCTACCTGCCAGGCCAGTGGTAAAGCAGGAAAAAGGGTTAAAACCCCCCTGATTCCACTTCCTGTCGTTGGCACCCCCTTTGAAAGGGTGGGCATCGACATTGTTGGTCCCTTGGACCCCAAAACTGCCTTAGGCAACAGGTTCATCCTGGTTTTGGTGGACCATGCCACCCGTTACCCAGAGGCAATCCCTCTAAGGACAGTAACTGCACCGGTGGTGGCCAGAACCCTGATGGGGATATTTACCCGTGTGGGATTCCCCAAGGAAATAGTGTCTGACAGAGGCACTAACTTCATGTCTGCATACATGAAGTCTCTGTGGGATGCGTGTGGTGTAACTTACAAGTTCACCACACCCTATCACCCCCAGACGAATGGTCTTGTGGAGAGATTCAACAAGACCCTGAAAGGCATGATTGGTGGCCTCCCTGAGGCCATGAGGCGTAAGTGGGACGTCCTCTTACCATGCCTTCTCTTTGCTTATAGAGAGGTCCCCCAGAGAGGGGTAGGGTTCAGTCCCTTTGAACTTCTCTATGGGTACCCTGTCAGGGGACCCTTAAGCATTGTCCAGGAGGGATTGGAGAAAGCTCCAAAGACACCCCCTCAGGATGGTCAGCTATATGTTGGCCCTCCGCAACCAGATGACCCGCTTCTGGAAAGAAGCCCAAGATAACCTTGAGGCCAGTCAAGAGGTGATGAAACAATGGTATGACCAGAAGGCCACCCTGGTAGAGTTTCAACCTGGAGACAAAGTGTGGGTAATGGAGCCAGTAGAGCCCAGAGCTCTCCAGGACCGCTGGTCTGGCCCATTTGAAATAAAGGAGCGGAAAGGGGAGGCCACTTACCTAGTGGACCTCAAAACCCCTAGGAATCCCCTAAGGGTGCTCCATGTGAACCGACTAAAAGCTCATTTTGAGAGGTCGGAGATCAACATGCTTCTGGTCACAGATGAAGGAACGGAAGAGGAGAGTGAACCTCTCCCCGACCTCCTCTCTGCCCAAGAAAGTGATGGGTCAGTAAGCGGGGTCATTCTGTCTGACTCCCTGACTCTAAATCAGAAAGGAGACTGTTATGAGCTGTTGGAGCAGTTCTCCCCCCTGTTCTCCCTTACTCCTGGGCTGACCCACCTCTGTGTTCATGATATTGACACAGGTGACAGTCTCCCTGTGAAAAACAAAATTTACAGGTTGTCGGATAAGGTGAAGGCCAGCATCAAGGAGGAGGTCTCCAAGATGTTGACTCTAGGGGTCATTGAGAAATCCAGTAGTCCCTGGGCCAGCCCAGTGGTATTGGTCCCTAAGGCTACTGCCCCAGGTGCGAAGCCAGAACTCCGGTTCTGTGTGGACTACCGGGGTCTCAACTCAGTCACACGGACTGATGCTCACCCCATCCCCCGAGCTGATGAGCTCGTGGACAGGCTAGGCGCTGCCAAGTTCCTGAGTACGTTTGATCTTACTTCAGGGTACTGGCAGATCGGCCTAACTGAGGGGGCCAAGGAAAGATCCGCATTTTCAACCCCGGATGGCCATTACCAGTTCCGGGTGATGCCGTTTGGGTTGAAAAATGCCCCCGCTACCTTCCAACGGTTGGTTAACGGGGTCCTAGCTGGCAAGGATGCCTTCTGTGCAGCCTACCTGAATGACATAGCTGTCTACAGTTCCAGCTGGGAGGAACACCTGCTTCACCTCAAGGAGGTGCTTCAGGCCCTGCAACAGGCAGGCCTGACCATCAAGGCCAGTAAGTGCCAGATTGGGCAGGGTTCCGTGGTGTACTTAGGACACCTAGTGGGTGGTGGCAAGGTGCAGACACTCCAGGCCAAGATTGAAACTATCAAGGCCTGGCAACCACCCCGAACACAGACGGAGGTGAGAGCCTTTCTAGGCCTCACGGGATACTACCGCCGATTTGTCAAGGGCTATGGCACCATTGTAACACCCTTGACAGAACTCACTTCCAAGAAGCAACCTAGGTTGGTGAATTGGACAGAGGCTTGTCAGAAAGCCTTTGACGCCCTGAAGGAAGCCATGTGCACGGCCCCCGTACTCATGGCCCCTGACTACTCCCAGGAATTTATCGTGCAAACAGACGCTTCAGAGCATGGCATAGGGGCAGTCCTAGCACAGCTGAATGAGGAGGGCAGAGATCAACCGGTAGTCTTTATTAGCAGAAGGCTATTACCACGGGAACAGAGGTGGAGTGCTATTGAACGAGAAGCTTTTGCTGTGGTCTGGGCACTGAAGAAGCTAAGACCCTACCTGTTTGGGACTCACTTCCGGGTTCAGACAGACCACAGGCCCCTCAGATGGCTCATGCAGATGAGGGGTGAGAATCCAAAACTCTTGAGGTGGTCCATTTCCCTACAGGGGATGGACTTTACGGTGGAACATCGCCCAGAGGTTGACCACGCCAATGCTGATGGTCTCTCCAGGTACTTCCGCCTTAGCGATGAGAGCTCCCAGGAGGTCGGGTAGCTCTCCCCACTTTCAGCTGGGGGGGACACATGTTAGACCTGACAGCCTTAGGGTAGTCACCCCTAACTTTTTGCCTGCCTCCCTCCATTTTTTGGACACTGTTTTTGCTGGTTTATAGACTCTGCGCACTTTACCACTGCTAACCAGTGCTAAAGTGCATATGCTCTCTCCCTTAAAACATGGTAACCTGGAATCATACCTGATTGGACTATTAATATACTTATAAGTCCCTAGTAAGGTGCACTTTATGTGCATAGGGCTGGTAAATTAAAAGCTACTAGTGGGCCTGCAGCACTGGTTGTGCCACCCACTTAAGTAGCCCCTTTTTCCTTGTCTCAGGCCTGCCATTGCAAGGCCTGTGTGTGCAGTTTCACTGCCACCTCAACTTGGCATTTAAAAGTACTTGCCAAGCCTAGAACTCCCCTTTTTCTACATATAAGTCACCCCTAAGGTGTGCCCTAGGTAACCCCTAGGGCAGGGTGCTGTGTAGGTAAAAGGCAGGACATGTACCTGTGTAGTTATATGTCCTGGTAGTGTAAAACCCCTAAATTCGTTTTCACACTACTGAGAGTCCTGCTCCCTTCATAGGCTAACATTAGGGCTGCCCTCATACACTGTTGAAGTGGCAGCTGCTGATCTGAAAGGAGCAGGGAGGTCATATTTAGTATGGCCAGAATGGTAATACAAAGTCCTACTGACTGGTGAAGTCGGATTTAATATTACTATTCTAGAAATGCCACTTTTAGAAAGTGAGCATTTCTTTGCACTTAAATCCTTCTGTGCCTTACAATCCACGTCTGGCTGGGCTTGGTTGACAGCTCCTTGTGCATTCACTCAGACACACCCCAAACACAGGGTACTCAGCCTCACTTGCATACATCTGCATTTTGAATGGGTCTTCCTGGGCTGGGAGGGTGGAGGGCCTGCTCTCACACAAAGGACTGCCACACCCCCTACTGGGACCCTGGCAGACAGGAGTAAACTGAAAGGGGACTTGGTGCACTTCTTAGCCACTCTTTGAAGTCTCCCCCACTTCAAAGGCACATTTGGGTATAAAACAGGGCCTCTGCCCTACCTCATCAGACACTTGCTGGAGAAGAAACCTGAACCAGAAACTACATCCTGCCAAGAAGAACTGCCTGGCTGCTCAAAGGACTCACCTGTCTGCTTTCTACAAAGGACTGCTGCCTTGCTGTTGCCCTGCTGTCTTGCTGAACTCTTGTCTGGCTGTGAAAGTGCTCTCCAAGGGCTTGGATAGAGCTTGCCTCCTGTTCCTTGAAGTCTCAGGACCAAAAAGACTTCTTCCTTTCACTTGGACGCTCCGTGCGCCGAAAATTTCGACGCACAGCTTGTTTCGCGGCGAGAAAAAACGGCGCACACCGACGCTGATCGACGCGACGCCCTCGGGACGATCGAGACTTCGACGCACAACCTCGCAAGGACCAAGCCGCCCGACTTTCCAGGAGAAATCGACGCGACGCCTACCGTGAGCGCGAAACTTTGACGCACGGCCTCGCCAGGACAACGCCGCCCGACTTCCAAAGAGAAATCGACGCGACGCCTGCCGTGAGACCAAAATTTCGACGCACGGCCTCGCAAGGACAACGCCACCCGACTTCCAAGGAGAAATCGACGCGACGCCTACCGTGAGATCGAAACTTCGACGCGCAGCCCCGCAGAACGACGCGCAGCCGGAAAACAAGCAGGAGAATCCACGCACAGACCCGGGACATCTGGTAATCCCCGCGACCCACAAAAAGAGACTGTCTGCGCGCCGGCAAACGACGCCCGACTTCCCCGCGTGGAAAAGAACGACGCAAGTCTGTGTGTGCTGAGGAGAAATCGACGCACACACCCCTTTTTCCGCGCACCTCTTCTCCTGTGGCCCTCTGAGGAGATTTCCCACCAGAAACCAGGTACTCTGTGCTTGAAAGACACTTTATTGCTTTTTAAAGACCTAAGACACTTTATATCACTTCCCTGTGATATTTCTACAATTTTCCATTGCAACTTTATTCTTTTTGACCTACAATTATCCTGATAAATATTATATATATTTTTCTAAACCCTGTGTGGTGTATTTTTGTGGTGCTATATGGTGGTATTGTATGATTTATTGCACAAATACTTTACACATTGCCTTCTAAGTTAAGCCTGACTGCTCGTGCCAAGCTACCAGAGGGTGGGCACAGGATAATCTTGGATAGTGTGTGACTTACCCTGACTAGAGTGAGGGCTTTTGCTTGGACAGAGGGTAACCTGACTGCCAACCAAAAACCCCATTTCTAACACAGAAAATATAGGTTAGCAAGGGGTTTATCAGCTTCTCCAATCGCAGCAGTAGCTCATTAAAGTAATGACGCAACCTAGGACATAGTATAAAAAAAAAGCCACATGCCGTTTTGTGACCCTACATTGCTGTCGGAAATCACTTTGTATTAAAATGATGAACGCGCCTAAAGTTGACACATAAAGGTAGCAGTTGAAAGAAACTGTAAAATAATTACCGTGATATCATAAAAGCTTTTAACAAAAGTGTTGATCTTTTCTTTAAGAAATGTTATGTGGATATCCCTGCTGATATGCTTGATATCTGTATCAATACCTATCTCTCTCTCTCCCTCTCTATCTATATATATATATATATATATATATATTTCACTATATTTACATTTTATCCACACAAACCATAGAAACTCAGCAGTTATAGTTTTACTTTTGTTAAGAGACTATAACTTGTGGCCTAAAAATACTTACCACATGAGTTATAGTTTCTTCAGATAAGTATAACTATAACTATAACAGTTGAATTTCTATGGTTTTGAGGGGGTACAACATGAACCTAATTATAACCACTGTGTAACCTTTGCTTTTTTCAGTGAATTTCTATGTTTTTTTTCATGTAAATTCATATATGAATAATGTACATTAAAGCAACCATCGCTGCATATGGACTTCGGCTGTGCACAGCAAGGGTTGGCCACAGGACCTGGTCTGCAGTGAGGCCCTGCAAACAACCCCCACACATGCACCTAATCCCACTCTCCGCACGGCCTTTGGCCGTGTGCAGTGGGTGTATGGGGCGTGAGCGGATGAAGGTTTTTTTCCCATTGGGCTTCGGCTCCGCTGGTACCCACGGATCCGTCAAGAATCTGTGTCCCTAGATATCTATATTTAATTTTCCTTTAATATCTCCAAATATAATGAATGGATTTACACCAAATCACAAAAAGTGATATCTGTAGGCTAAGATCTAGCTTTCTGCTAAATTTGGTGTAATTCCATTCAGCGGTTTGATTGTAGTCGTGTCTAAAATCTCTTTGGGACAAAACCTGGGAAACACATAGTTGCCCTCCCCCGAAACGTTACATACAGAACTAGACAAAGTAGAGCACTTTTTTGGAAAATTGCATAAAGGTTTATCAAACGATGGCAAATTTATAAACAAACTAAAAAAATGGCTTTTCCCCTGGAAACTAGGTCCCAACCATTGCTACCTACTGGCAACCATTAGTAGGTGAGATAGATAGATAGATAGATAGATAGATAGATAGATAGATAGATAGATAGATAGATAGATAGATAGATAGATAGATAGATAGATAGATAGATCACCTACCGGAGCTTGGGCACACACCCCTCAGTGACCTTTCAGAGGAATAAATCTTTAAAAGACCTATTAGTCCACAGCTTTTTGACACCTAAACATCCAAATTGGTTGAAACAAGTTAGGGCCGTCAAACGTAGTGGCCAGTGCAAAGCATGGAATAATGCAAAACATGTAAATATAGTGTCAACATACAGGAGACAACACATATGCGCATACACAAAAAATGGCGAAGATCTAAGCATGCAAGACTGAATTTGTTGTATACATAATTGTCTGCCCATGTAACGTGTGGTATATTGGGTCAACAACTTTTCCAGTTAAGAAATGCATCTTAGAGCATTGGTAGGCAATATCTAATAATGATCAGAGGTATGACACAGCAAATCATTTCAAAGAGCAACACGAAGGAGATTGGAAAAAAGCCCAGTTTTATGGCATTGACACAGTGCCTAGGCAAACCATTTCAAAGAACAGCACGAAGGAGATTGGAAAAAAGCCCAGTTTTATGGCATTGACACAGTGCCCAAACATTCCAGAGGACGCAATAGAGTAGCATCCCGTCATAAATTAGAATCAAGGTTTGTCCTTGAAGTTGGGTATATATCACCAGCAGAGATGAATACAGATGAAGAAATTGTTTGCATACTTGAACTTTGAAAAACACAATGTAATCTGATTAGGCCTTCCATACCCATATGAATGAATTGACCTGTAACTGTTAGGTTGAATCAAGGTTTTGATGATCAGGGTGGCTATATGTACTTTCTAGGTATTGTTTGAAATTCTATTCTGAATTTTTTTTTTGTTAAGACAATATTTTGATTGGTACTTTTGGAATGTTTTGATTTTTTGCTTTCACAGCTGGATTTCAACAATTATACGGATGGAAATTTTTGAGTAATGTATTAATGTGGAGCAGTTTCTGAGTGGACTAATTATTGATCAGCATGAGTGTATACAGTCTAAGACTACTTGAGCTCTAAAACCTGGGAAATTATTAATCACTTCGTATGGCTATTTGATCCTTGAAAATTGTTGACATTTTGGATTCTTTTGCCTTTATATTTTTGTTGACTTGAAATTGAAATGTGATGGGATATTACAAATTTGAAACCGAGGAAAATACTAAGTCGTGTGAGATGAGAAATACTCACACGAGTGAGTGGAATCAATTTAAGGAAGTGTTCATCTGTTCTGCATAAAATTTATGAAGGAATGATTTATAGTACTTATCCACAAAAATGTAATGGGGATCAAATTATTTGATTTTAGTATGAATATCAGTTACATTTACTTTCAGCCTTTTTTCACTGTTGACTTTGTAACTAATGTAATGACATTGTTTATTTTGGGAAAATAGAGGTTACATGTCATGTGACCAAGATCTTGTTTGACACTCCTGCATTAAATGGTGATGAAAATACAGCTCTTCGACTGGCTAATTTTTTCTATCAAAAAGGAGGGATAGTGTGTGTGCGTGTGTGTGTGTGTGCGCGTGCGTGTGTGTGTGTGTGTGTATATATATATATATATATAAATATATATATATCTTTATAGATATATACATATAGTATACATAAAAATATATATAAACCTCGAGTCTCCTTTAATAAAGACCACAGGTACTCTCCATAGGTGCCAAACAGACTACCAGCCAGCCAAAGAGAAATCAAAGGATTGGTCGGCATAATATGTCAATAGATCAAGAAACCAGCCCCACCAAGCTCACACCATGGAACTGAAGGAGGGTTGAGGGAAGACGAAACTAGAGAATCTGACATGGTAACAGGCCAAGGGTCTCAAGATGATGCATTGATGCCAAGAACTGCTCAGGAACATGTAGGGCCTATGTCAGCATGGTTGTATTTTTGAATTGCATACTGTTTTCACCTGCATGTCTGGAGGGAGTGTGCATAAAATATGTTTTGATGTGATGTCCGACTGGCCTCATGATGGGGTACTATGACAGAGGGTATATAACCTGTATGATTATACAAGTGTTGAATACACAAAGGAGTGTTGTGCAGTTTTGGTTACAGTGCCTTAAGTTATGTTGGCATAAGATGTATTTTATTCTTAAGTTGGGTGAGGGTGTTCGGTTTGTCTGGCTTTGAGTGTATGCTTAGGAAGCTAGATAGTGGGAGCTCTGGCTTTATAGCATGGTTATACATATGCCGGGGCTGGTGCAAATCTATCATTGCCAAAGGCTAGAACAAGGAATGACTCCCCTGTAGCATACAACATAATGACATGAACATTAGGGGGATGACACCTTCGAGTAAGAAGCATCAGGTGTTAAAAACCTAAAGGGCAGGAAGCCACATCAAGCCTGCTTGCAGAAAACATTGAAACAATGGAAAGGACAGATATGGGGTACAGTCTTCTCAGATTTTCAAGGAGATTACTCATGTGGGTTGCACCAGGGGTCTCATGTGTGCTGCAACACATATGCATGGATAAAGAGATTAGATATGTGGTGATTGAGGGAATGTTGGATGCTGAGCCCATATCACTAGTGAAAATCGATGATCTGAACTACAATCTGAATACATTTCTGGACTCACTGTAAATATGCTGTCTAATTTACAGACACCATGCATTAGGGTAGGGGATTTTACTTATATACCAAGCACAGAAATGGACATTTCTAGCCCCCACCCCTCCAGTTTCTGGTACCACAGGTATATGAATAACACAGCACTTGGGCAGAAAGCAGAGCATTGCCCGATATGTGGAGAACTGCAGACCCCGATTTAAGAAAATACTCTTTTCATTACACAAGGTGCACACTAGAATAGATCTATTATGTGGTAATGTGGTAAACTGTCAAAAGATGGCAGACACAGAATCCATAGCTAGCAAACTGTCACACCTTAATCCTTTCAAGTTTACAGTGAACTGGAGATTGCACAGGGCTAAGATTCTAAAATGTAGAATTTGAATGGAGGCACTAGATGATGCTCTCTTTGAGGAATCCATCTGGGAATATATATTTGTTTATTAGATCCATGTTAATATTAACTATTTAGAATTGTTTTGCATTTATATTCTATATTATTATTATTATTATTTTTTTTTTTTATTTAAATAACCAACTTTGTTAAATCCCCCATACTTTATCATGGAGATCTCTCCACCAAAATGTGAAAAGTTGTTAGAAGTAACTTTACTCTCCTAAATTCTATTGTAGGAGTCCCCTTTGAATTGAGTGGTGGAGACGTGCAAGTCTAAACCTGGGTGTAAATCTCCACTCGGAAATGGCGAACAACAAAGAAGTTGAGAGTTACACCTAGGTATAGGAGTAGTTCCGCACATTAGGACACATGTATATGTGAATCTGCCCCACAATAGCTAGTTTTTGTTTACTTTTCGTGGATAAATTGTTGATAAAACAATGCACACTGTTGAGGGTCAGTAGATTTATATGATTCATGTTTTATGCATACTTATAGATTTACAGCATTTGCAATGTAATTTGCAGATTTAACAAAAAACTGTTTCAAGCTCAAATGGATTAAAATAATATTAAAAGTGAATGTATGAATGTGAAGTGCCATATAATTTTAATTTTTTACATCTAATTTAGATAACCTTGCCACAAACCTTATATAACTGCTCTCCATAACCATTGTAGCCTTGGTATTCTTCAAAGTGGTTTAGGAGATGTCATATTGCAAGGTTTCCTGTGAAATATTGGTTTTAATACCACTGCAGTTAGTGCAATAAAAACACCCAAATATGTAATATATATATGATACGTTACAAGTAATAGTGTAATATGATCCAATTTTGGCATCAGGAGATTCTGGTTACACATAGACCATGAGGCAGAAGCCTGAGTGGTTTCTAAATGTCACCAGAACCGAGATGTGACAATATTTAACTATATTATATATGAGAACTGTTATGTATTTGTATTTATGTTGCACATTTATTTTGCAGTAGTTAGCTTGAGAATAGCATTTTTTTCAAAGTGCAGCTAACATTTGGCGTGGATTGGAGTTTTGGGTTTTGTTTTTCTTTAATAAATTGTTCATGAAACAGTGGCCAATGGTGAGAGACAATGGATTTAGATAATTATATAGCATCAGCCTTCACCGCATAATTATGAATATACCATATTTGTCACATAATTTGCCACAACATTGTTGAAATCTGCAGATTTCACCAGAATGTTGTTTGTAACCCAATTAGAAAAATATAATACTGCCAGAAAATGCTTTGCATAATTTGTATTTTGTCACATAATTTAGATAGCATTAATACATATTTTAGCCATCCATGTCACGTATTCCTAGTATCCCTGACAATGTTAAACTATGCACACTGATTTGGGGCTCTCATTGTGATGATGTAATTTGCATTCCGTAGGGCACAATTACATATTTTCCATTATCCCTGTAATATATGATGTTTTCTTCAACTGCATTTTATACAACAGAAGTACTAAAGCACGTCACATGTGTGTGTGTGTCTGTGTGTGTGTGTGTGATGTCATCAATTATATCATTTGCGATGCCATCAATGTTATCAACCTTTGGTTTTTGTGTATATATATATATATATGTTCGATGGCATGTGTAGCTACAGATACACATGCTGTGCATTATCCTGCCATCTAGTGTTGGGCTTGGAGTGTTACAAGTTGTTTTTCTTCGAAGAAGTCTTTTCGAGTCACGAGATCGAGGGACTCCTCCCCTTTCGGCTCCATTGCGCATGGGCGTCGACTCCATCTTAGATTGTTTTCTTTCCGCCATCGGGTTCGGACGTGTTCCTCTTCGCTCCGTGTTTCGGTTCGGAAAAGTTAGTTAACTAACGGAAAATTCGACGGTATTGTTTGCGCTCGGTATCGGTTTAGTAAGAGCACATCGACACCGAAGAAAAGAAGAGCTCCGGTAGCCCTCAAGTCTTCAAGGCTCATGGAACGGACCCCATTCCGCTTCTGCCCCAAATGCCACGCTAATTATCCTTATACAGACCAGCATTTGGTCTGTAATTTGTGTTTGTCCCCCGAACACAAAGAGGATACCTGCGAGGCCTGTCGGGCATTTCGGTCAAAGAAAACTCTACGGGACCAGAGAGCTCGAAGGCTTCAAATGGCGTCGACGCCGGCTGGACACCCCGACGTCGAAGAAGAGGAGACATTCTCCATTCCTGATTCGGACTCGGACAAGCCCGAGAGTGAGCAGCCCGCGAGGCAACAAACCGTAAGTAAAACAGCCCCGGCCAAAACTCACACAAAAATAATGAAAGCCCAGGGGATGCCACCGCCGACAGGCCATGGCTTAACCCGTAAACACGGTGACCAAGCATCGGCACCGAAAAAGGGCACACACATGCCGAAGACATCCGACTCCGGTCGAGATACCGGCACAGAGTATACTCGGCACCGAGATACCGGCTCCGACCAAACTCGGCACCGGGATATCGGCACCCCGAAACCAAAAAAGGTGGCTTCGGAGCCGAAAAAGACTGCTGAAAAGGTTTCGGTGCCGAAACATCCAGCCTCGGAGCCGAAACAAATCTCCTATACCGAAGAACAAGGCCTTTCATCACAACTACAAGGCCATAAGTTTGGACAAGAACTAGAGATGGGAGAGCCAGACTATACACAGAGAAGGCTCCATTTACAGAAGGACACAGGGAAAATAAGAACTCTTCCCCCAATTAAAATGAAACGGATACTCGCTTTCCAGGAAACTGAAAAACAGCCAAAAGCAAAGGTGGCTAAAGAAAAAACTCCACCACGTTTTTCGCCACAGCCATCGCCACAGCACTCACTCCAACTGTCCCCAATTGCAACACCCCCAATGATGCAATCACCAACGCACACAAGGATGAGCCAAGATGACCCAGATGCATGGGATCTATACGATGCACCAGTATCTGATAATAGTCCGGATTGCTACCCGGCAAGACCATCACCACCAGACGACAGTACTGCTTACATGCAGGTGGTTTCCAGAGCAGCTACTTTTCACAACGCAGCACTGCATTCTGAACCTATGGAGGATGACTTCTTATTCAATACCCTGTCATCAACACATAGCCAATACCAAAGTCTGCCTATGTTACCAGGCATGTTAAAACACGCGAAACAGGTGTTCCAAGACCCAGTCAAGGGCAGAGCCATCTCACCTAGGGTGGAGAAGAAGTATAAACCTCCCCCTACGGACCCTGTGTACATCACGCAACAACTAACACCTGACTCAGTGGTAGTAGGGGCAGCCCGGAAAAGGGCAAACTCACAGACTTCTGGGGATGCACCGCCACCCGACAAAGAAAGTCGAAAGTTCGATGCAGCAGGGAAAAGAGTTGCAGCACAAGCAGCCAATCAATGGCGCATTGCCAATTCACAGGCTTTATTGGCAAGATATGATAGGGCTCATTGGGATGAAATGCAACATTTCATTGAACATCTTCCCAAAGAGTTTCAGAAGCGTGCACAACAGGTGGTGGAGGAGGGCCAAAGTATCTCCAACAACCAAATAACATCGGCTATGGACGCAGCGGACACAGCTGCCAGAACAGGAAACACGGCGGTCACCATTCGGAGACACGCATGGCTACGCACCTTCGGATTTAAGCCAGAGATCCAGCAGGCTGTGCTGAATATGCCTTTTAATGGACAACAGTTGTTTGGGCTGGAGGTGGATACAGCTATAGAAAAGCTAAAGAAAGACACGGACACGGCCAAAGCCATGGTTGCGCTTTACTCCCCACAGAGCAGAGGCACCTTTACAAAGCCACACTTTAGAGGGGGGTTTCGGGCCCAAAGCACAGAACCTTCAAACTCACAGGCCAGACCCACATACCACGGCCAATACCAAAGAGGAGGCTTTCGGGGACAATATAGGGGTGGACAGTTCCCTAAAACAAGAGGGAAATTCCAAAGCCCAAAAACCTCACAAACTAAACAGTGACTCCAATGTCACAAATCCCCAACACATAACACCAGTGAGGGGGAGACTCACAGATTATTACAAAAATTGGGAAGACATAACTACGGACTCATGGGTCCTAGCCATTATCCAACATGGTTATTGCATCAAATTCCTACAATTACCACCAAATGTGCCTCCAAAAGCACACAACATGTCCAAACAGCACTTGGATCTATTACAACTAGAAGTCCAAGCGTTGTTACAAAAAGAAGCAATAGAACTAGTACCCAACCATCAGAAAGGAACAAGTGTTTACTCCCTGTATTTTCTAATACCAAAAAAGGACAAAACACTGAGACCCATCTTAGATCTCAGAACACTAACAACTTTGGAGGAGGTGTTAATCCGTCCCAAATGTGTCGGATATACCACCAGCCGTATTACGAGTTCCATAGGATATAATGGACTCGTAATACGGCTGGTGGTATATCCGTCACTTTGCCGTCACTTTTGGGACGGATTAACACCTCCTCCAAAGTTGTAATAACCCCCTAAATCTTTACATCAAATCAGATCACTTTCACATGGTGACACTTCAAGACGTGATTCCATTGCTCAAACAACAAGACTACATGTCAACATTAGACCTCAAGGATGCTTACTTCCATATACCCATACATCCTTCCCACAGGAAATACTTAAGGTTTGTAATCCAAGGAGTACATTACCAATTCAAAGTGTTACCATTCGGGATAACAACAGCACCAAGAGTATTTACAAAATGCCATGTGGTAGTAGCTGCACATATCAGAAGACAGCACATACACATATTCCCGTACCTAGACGATTGGTTAATAAAAAACAGCACTCAGAAACAGTGTCTTCAACACACAAAATACATCATAGAAACCCTTCACAAGCTAGGGTTCTCAATAAACTACCTAAAATCACACTTACAACTGTGTCAAATACTTAGGAGCAACAATCAACAAAGAAAAAGGGATTGCCACTCCAAGTCCACAAAGGGTACAAGAATTCCAAAACGTAATACTAAACATGCACCCAAACCAACAGTATCAAGTAAGGTTTGTGATTAAACTTCTAGGCATGATGTCTTCATCCATAGCCATTGTCCCAAACGCAAGATTACACATGCGGCCCTTACAACAGTGCCTAGCGACACAATGGACACAAGCACAGGGTCAACTTCAAGATCTAGTGTTGATAGACCACCAAACACACTCCTCGCTTCAATGGTGGAATCCTATAAATTTAAACCAAGGGCGGCCATTCCAAGACCCAGTGCCTCAATACGTGATCACAACAGATGCTTCCATGGTAGGGTGGGGAGCACACCTCAACCAGCACAGCATCCAGGGACAATGGGACACTCAACAAAGCCAGCTTCATATAAATCAACTAGAACTACTAGCAGTGTTTCTAGCATTTAAAGCATTTCAACCGTTAATAGCCCACAAACACATTCTTGTCAAAACAGACAACATGACAACAATGTATTACCTAAACAAACAGGGAGGGACACACTCATCACAGCTGTGTCTCTTAGAACAGAAGATTTGGCATTGGGTGATTCACAATCACATTTGCCTAATAGCACAGTACATCCCAGGAATTCAAAACCAGTTGGCCGACAATCTCAGTCGAGATCACCAACAGATCCATGAATGGGAAATTCATCCCCAGATACTGCAAACTTACTTTCAAAACTGGCGAACACCGCAAATAGACCTATTCGCAACAAAAGCAAATGCAAAATGCCAAAACTTCGCATCCAGGTACCCACACCCTCACTCCAAGGGCAATGAGTTATGGATGAGTTGGTCAGGGATATTTGCTTACGCTTTTCCCCCTCTCCCACTCCTTCCGTATCTAGTAAACAAATTGAGTCAAAACAAACTCAAACTAATACTAATAGCACCAACTTGGGCTTGCCAACCATGGTACACAACACTACTAGATCTGTCAGTAGTACCTCATATCAAACTACCAAACAGACCAGATCTGTTAACTCAACACAAACAACAGATCAGACACCCGAATTCAGAATCGGTCAATCTAGCAATCTGGCTCCTGAAGTCTTAGAATTTGGACATTTACACCTTACACAAGAATGTATGGAGGTCATTAAACAAGCTAGGAAACCTACTACAAGACATTGCTACGCAAATAAATGGAAAAGATTTGTTTATTACTGTCATAATAATCAAATTCAACCACTACATGCGTCCACAAAAAACATTGTAAGCTACTTATTACACTTACAAAAATCTAAGCTAGCTTTTTCGTCCATTAAAATACATCTCACAACAATTTCTGCCTATCTGCAAATTACACATTCAACATCACTCTTTAGAATCCCAGTCATAAAAGCATTTATGGAGGGTCTAAAAAGAATCATACCCCCAACAACACCACCAGTTCCCTCATGGAACCTCAATATTGTATTAACACGACTCATGGGTCAACCATTTGAACCCATGCACTCTTGTGAGATGCAATACTTAACATGGAAAGTAGCCTTCCTAATAGCTATCACATCTCTTAGAAGAGTAAGTGAAATACAAGCATTTACCATACAAGAACCCTTTATACAAATACACAAACATAAAGTGGTTCTACGCACAAATCCCAAATGTTTACCAAAAGTTATATCACCGTTCCACCTAAATCAAACTGTGGAACTCCCAGTATTTTTTCCACAACCAGACTCTGTAGCTGAAAGGGCATTACATACATTAGACATCAAAAGAGCACTAATGTATTACATTGATAGAACCAAACAAATTCGCAAAACTAAACAATTGTTTGTAGCTTTTCAAAAACCTCATGCAGGAAATCCAATATCCAAACAAGGCATTGCCAGATGGATAGTTAAGTGTATTCAAACCTGCTATGTAAAACCAAAGAGAGACCTGCCTATTACACCGAAGGCACACTCCACTAGAAAGAAAGGCGCCACAATGGCCTTTCTAGGAAATATACCCATGACAGAAATCTGTAAGGCAGCCACATGGTCTACGCCTCATACACTCACAAAACATTACTGTGTGGATGTGTTAACAACACAACAAGCCACAGTAGGATAGGCAGTATTATGGACATTATTTCAAACAACTTCAACTCCTACAGGCTAAACCACCGCTTTTGGGGAGATAACTGCTTACTAGTCTATGCACAGCATGTGTATCTGCAGCTACACATGCCATCGAAAGGAAAATGTCACTTACCCAGTGTACATCTGTTTGTGGCATAAGACGCTGCAGATTCACATGCGCCCTCCCGCCTCCCCGGGAGCCTGTAGCCATTATAAGTTGATAAAAATTATATATATATTATATATTGATAAAACTTGTACATGTGTAAATTTGTAAATATATATCACTTTTAGACACATTGGCGGTCATTCCAACCCTGGCGGTCCGAGACCGCCAGGGTTTGGGACCGCGGGAGCACCGCCAACAGGCTGGCGGTGCTCCCATGGGCATTCTGACCGCGGCGGTACAGCCGCGGTCAGAAACAGAAAACCGGCAGTGTACCGCCGGTTTTCCGCTGCCCTGGGGAATCCTCCATGGCGGCGCAGCTTGCTGCGCCGCCATGGGGATTCTGACCCACATACCGCCATCCTGTTCCTGGCGGTTTCGGCCGCCAGGAACAGGATGGCGGTATGGGGTGTCGTGGGGCCCCTGGGGGCCCCGGCAGTGCCCATGCCAATTGCATGGGCACTGCAGGGGCCCCCTAACAGGGCCCCACAAAGATTTTCAGTGTCTGCCATGCAGACACTGAAAATCGCGACGAGTGCAACTGCACCCGTCGCACCCCTTCCACTCCGCCGGCTCCATTCGGAGCCGGCATCCTCATGGAAGGGTGTTTCCCGCTGGGCTGGCGGGGCGGCCTTCTGGTGGTCACTCGCCAGCCCAGCGGGAAACCCAGAATAACCGCGGCGGTCTTCTGACCGCGCAGCGGTATTCTGGCGGCTCCCGCCGGCCCTGCGGTTACCGCGGCCGGCGGGAGTCAGAATGACCCCCATTATGTACATACATACTTACTCCATTGCATGGGCACTATTACTATGTACACAACTCCTACCTCACCCTCTGCGGGGAAAGCAATCTAAGATGGAGTCGACGCACATGTGCAATGGAGCCGAAAGGGGAGGAGTCCCTCGATCTCGTGACTCGAAAAGACTTCTTCGAAGAAAAACAACTTGTAACACTCCGAGCCCAACACTAGATGGCAGGATAATGCACAGCATGTGAATCTGCAGCGTCTCATGCCACGAACAGATGTACACTGGGTAAGTGACATTTTCCATATATATATATATATATATATATTCATCAAATGGATGTCTGTGTTTTAGTCTGATTTACTTCTCACATTCTAATTAGTTTTAATACATTAATACTCTGATCACCGATCTTTGTAAGAGTGACAAAAAAAATCTTAACATTGTATGTGGAATCAAAGCATGCTGTTAGCTTAACACAGCACATTGGTAATCATTATAACATCTATATGCACAAAGACAACATTTACATGAAAATATGGATAAGCTACATTGTAAACACTAAAAAGTTTACATATTGGCCAACCATAGTTAAGGCCACCATTTCTGACCTAACTCACTTGAAATTCATCCTCCTTCCCATTAGAATTTAACCTTTGGTGCATAGGTATTTGGGTTTACAACAACATCTAGCCACAATGTTAATCTATATAGGTTTTGTACCTTACTTTCTGTAAGTTGTGTTATGATATATTTTGCCAACTGCCTTGGGTATCATGCTTCTTATTTTATTTTATTACAGAGTTTTGAATTGAGTACTAGGTCCTGATTATGGGGTCATTTTCCACACCATATTTATTTCCTTGTCTTTTGTGGACATATCTAGATAACAGGCGGCTCTGTGTTCCATGGGACCTCAGAGAGAACTCAGAGATTCAACATTAGCATAGCAATAGTTCAATATGATTTATTCATTGACATGAAAACATTTATGTCTTCATATTCAACAGAACAAACTTTTCTAGACAATGAAGTGTGTTGGAATAAATGTAGTATGTGCATATTAAAAAATGGACTGTAACACAATGAAGTAAGCTATATTTCAGTGGGTGCTATTGCAAGATAGATGATTCATTTAAGGTGCTACAAAATGTTTTGTGGAGGTACAGTGCTCAAGTGTACAAATACAGGAAAATTCCAAGGTGAGGAAAGAAATGATGCAACACGTTAAATAGTTTAGTTTAATTATTCTGTGGTGCGTAGTGTAAGGAATTACTCATTGAATTCCCTATCTAAATTAATCACATAACTGTGGACACACTGGTCTGTTAAATCTCTGTGCATATCATTAGTTTTTTTGTCTTACGTGTCTGTCCCTATTATTTGGCTAATATCAACTAGAAGTATGGAAAAAGGTGTGCTTCCCTTACAAAGACATGGCTATAAGGCTTTTTTTTCATAGTGTAGTTGAAAAACCAACACAAACGGTTCTCAAATCTAATAAGATTTCTGATACAAAAGTCCTCTTTCTTGTCAGCTAGTCAATTGCAATTGAGTGGCTCTTGAACTTTTTACAAACTCTTACCTTTTTAGACCATGAGAGATAACTCTGCACTTTGAGAGCATATATTATACAACTACTGTTCAGATATGCATTAGAGCACAATAAAACCCAAGTCTGGTTCAGGGTCAATCTTTCAGTAAAAAATATGTTTTTCTGTCCAGATGTTTTTACTTTAGCGGAAAGCAAGAATCTACATGAGCGTTCTATTTGCAGTAAAAACGTGCATGACTTACTTTTGAAACCTCCCTTTAACTCCCCCCTCCCCCACCCAACACATACACCACTCATCATACTGCAAAAAAATCCCAAAAGAATTTAGCGGTACCCGAGTGCAAAGTTAAGGAAATTTCCTATAGATTCATTTAATATAGCCAATATTTTTAGATGCCTTAAATGCTTCTCCTGTGTAAGCTAAGCTTAGCTTTGTCATGCATGAGGGAACCATGGAAAAATTTGTGATTTCAATAATTAGCTATATTTTCATGTTACTAATGGACTTGCTCCCACGAGTGTGCACATGCAATATTTAAATGATAAATGACTTCCCTACTCAAGTACTGGAATTGAAACAATAATACAATTATCCTTCCCAAACAATATAAAGCATTCACGTTTACTTGAATCGACTCATTCTTTCAGTAACTAGACTGAGATGCAAACCATTTCATTTTTATTACTACATGAAACGTACTCCTTATGGTATTAAGAAACGTGATGAGGAGCAATAAGGATTTATAAGGTACATTTGCCTTTGTCCAATTATTTTATAGCTTCACTGTAGTACTCAGCTGGATTTAGAGTGCGTCAATATACGTCATCCTCTGCTCTCATCAGCACCCCCACCTCCACAACAGATCTTAGTGGATACTAAGCAATGTATCTTATAGGAGTGTAAGGTAGGTTGAAAGGCAATATGTGTATATGCAAAACGCAATATACATGTGATTAAAGATAACAAAAAATTGTAAAAATATAAGATAGCGTGGGCCGTGAGACAGGTTCGATAGATGTGCAGGGTTCACATAATGTCAGGAATAAAAGATGCGGAGAATCGATACATGGAAAGGTTGGATATATTGAACATATAGATTAAAAGAGCAGATGACAGGATGATTTGCAAGCCTGTTGGAAATAGCCGATTAACGATATGACCATTCTGATCCATGGGAATGGGGATGCGAAAGAGATATATTGCTGCAGTAAATAACATTGCATTATAGCTGCAATGAACAATAAAGTAGGTGAAGATGCATGCAAATGGAGGGCACGGCCTTCAAATAACAACTGGCGCCGAATATAACTCATTGTGGGTCTCATTACCGTCAAAGAACCACACAGCTGTAACACTGATATCCCTTTTTAAATAAAGCGGTGCTAAAAGTATAAAGCAATGCAATGCACAGGCCACATTTTGAATGGATGTCTCAAATGGAGGCCCTGCAGAGCGGCTAATGCGCAGAGAAGCCGTGCCATTAAAGCACAAGCGGTAGTGACACGAAACCACACCCTCCCAAGTGGCAATGCAGCAGCGGGCGCAATCACATCATGACACATAGCCTAGTGAAACATAATAAATAGAACATGTACAAGATTGGCACAACGTTTTTAAAGTCATGTGCTATGACCTGTTCGATAGGCAACATGGAGATGTCGCACTGACAGCTAACTCCTGCCCTACACCACGTGATCCAGGCAGATGAAAGAGTGTTGCCCTTTTTAGAGTGAAAGTGCACTGTTAACAAAGGCAGCTCAAACCACACAACTGTGGTGAGGATTTTCCGGGAGCTACGGTTGTGAAATATCTTCCTATCATGATTGGCCGATGAAAAAATGTGGTCCAGGCGTCAACTTATGTTTAGTATTTTGTTTAGTATTTTTGTGTAGGATGAAGCAAACACTTATTGCTATGCCCTTGCGGCATTAGTGCTGCTTTAATGTACTTGATGGGAACGCGTTATATTTCAGCACATACCTTTAACCCATTGTGGTTTGGTTCTGCAGCATAGTAAATATGCTCGGTGCTATCACAAGCAGATCTGCAGTATGAGACATTCAGAAGTAACGATAATTATTTACGTAAATTAGCTTATCCCCTACTTACAGGATAAAGATTTAATAAATTCGTCTTATTGTCAAAGGGAATCTGGTTAATATTTCTTACAAGTGTTTGGTTATTTTGAAGTGGCTTGCGGCTATAATTTTAAATATTTGTGGACGGTATAACACAGGAGGGATTCTTAATGCTGTTTATTTGCTATCACTCACTAAAGTACTGTTTTACTTTTACTTAAAATACTTCTGCCATGCTAAGAGAAAAACGTTGCCAAAGTAGTTTATGGTTAAAGAAAAACTTCCAAGAGGAAAGTTCTCGAAGCTCTAACAAGCATTTGCTAAAGTGTTCCTGCCTCAAACTATAGCAGCCTAGGACAAAGATGAACAGTTATTCACTGGAAGTGTGGAATGACATAACATAAAAAAACTATGTAGTTAAAGAAAAATGCCCTCATTGTGGGTGGAATTGCACGTGGAGCGACATCTCTGATTGGATTTCTTTCACCTGAAATCGAAATGTCTCAGAACTGAAATGATATGGTCTGTCCACCCCACACCTGATAATTCAGGGCCCTGAGTAACCAGCTCTGTCATAGCTGCTGCGAGTGCAGAGACTGCAGGTAGCCGAATGGCCCATCTTGATCCCTGTTGCAGCATGAAGGAGCATAAAACGATCCCTCTTGGACAGGCTGAAGCTTGCCCTAACCACCCAAACAACACACCCTAACCCTCACTAGATGTCCCGCTGACAATTTGGAGCAGGTAGAAAATGTCAGTGGTATTCGCCACAGAATGGTACTATATGGACATATAAATTGCCCTTTTCCCAGTTCTGTACAATTATTCCCCATTCCTGAAGAAAACGTGTAATTGTGGCAATTTAGAGCAGGGATATTGGTCAGAATTGGAGATTCTACACCACCAGAACCCCCACACCAAATTCATGCACTCTCGTAATGAGGTTCTTCAGGTCAAAAGCAGTATCATGAAAAGAAGAGTGGTCTATTACCTAATAGAAACAACAAAATATTGGAAAAAATAATTTTTCTCATCACCGGAGGTAAAAATAAAATTAAAGTTAAAAAGCTGCAGGCACTGGTATGTGTCAAACGATGGCCAGTACTTTGAGAGGTCATTGGAGGCATTAAACCACTGCTCTCAGTTGGTTCTCCTAATGCAGCTTTTGTTTATTCTACTTTGATATTTTTGCGTATCCTCCAGGGGCAGCTCCTTCGCTATGGCAAAGGAGCATCACCCCCTTGGCCAAGAGCCAGGAGATGAAAAATGAAGCAATCGTTTGCTATTGTTAAATTATTCATCTGCTGGCTCAGCCAGCAGTACAGGGGAGGGGTGGGCGTGGGCCACGGGAGGTGGGGGCGAGAGAGTGGCTGAGGCCGGCCAAACACACATGCGCACTTAGGTTTCTCTGACCCAGCTGTGTACACAGCTAGGCTGGAGAAACTGCACAGGCTCCAGGATTGAGTTAGGGCGTCAGTGACTGATTTAATAGACCGCTCTATCCTCTGGAATCTTAGATTATCTGCTGTTTTAGACAGCAACTAGGCCAATTCATGGTGTCTAGGCAATTCAGCTTCCTACAGGACGAGGCTGAGAAATGCTGTCTCAGTGGGCCAAATGATTTCTTCGGGAGCAATTGGTTTACTCCTTGTAAACAGGATCCAGCCAGTAGGGCTAGTTCTATTGGAGACCTTCTTCTTCTTCCCACAGAAATCGAGAAGAGCCTTTTGGTGCAGAACAGCTACAAAGATTGCTGAGCATATGTATGGCACTTTAATCTGTGGTTTCTAATTCTCACTTCCTAAGCCTTAAAAGCTGCTGTCACTTTTTTGGCAAAGTGGCTTGAACAAAATCAAGTAATATTTTACTTCAGCGCCCTAAAATCTCAAGACTGGTCTCCTTAATTTTGAATTACAGTGCCCAGGCCTGTGTGTTCTAGTGTTCTCAGAAACATAAGAGTCCCCTTGAGATGCGATGATCAGGGGATGTCCTCTATGCCAAGAGTGAATCCAGAAGGGCTGGATTCCTAGTAAGGGAAAAAAACGTCCTCCTTTGCCTAGCTAGCGTGACACACTCTTTCTCAGGAGGTTCCAATGTGTGAGGAATTCACACTTTATAACCTGGTGCTCATTTGTTTTAATGTATTTGTTTATCTGCGTCGCCGGGAAAGCCTTGTGCCAAAAGCCTTAGTAAAATTGGATCAAATTAAATCTCCACTTTCAAAGGGAAACTTTATTAATTTATTTTATGGAATAGTAGGCCAGCTTCAAGCAGCATGCCATGTATTCACTGCGGGCTCGTTTGTTTTTCAGTACCATTTCATAACCTATAATTCGATATAGAGTCAGAAACATAATACTGCTAAATTAATCTGAAAATTGTTCGTTTCAGTGCAAATTACTCAGATACCTATCCATTCTCACTAAGAAAGGGGCCATTGTCTCACAATTATTAATACATTATTTTTTATTAATAGTTGTTCTTATAAATAGATTGAACTCCAGCCCCGTGTGTGTATGGAGCATAAAGATGCCAACTCCTTTGCAGACTGAAGGAAATCATGAGAATACTTGTTTTTTCTTTAATGCGCCTTTTAAAAACCTCCACACCAAAGTCGTAAGCTCTTGTATATTAGACCAATTGCATGTTCTTTGTATGCACTATGAATAAAACCAAAGTCCTTATTTACAGACCATTTTGACTGTGGTAGACTTACAATTTAGTCCAGTTTTTACTGCCTATAGGGAAACAGTGTAGCATTTTATCAGAAGTATATGAGGGCTGCAGTACCTATACAGGCATCGGACCTCAAATATGTCATAAGTATAAGAGCATAAAAAAAGGAAAATATTCAGAGGTTCGCCAAAAGTAGGTTTGGTTTCTTATAGTTGTAATGGGTTTAAGAAGAAAAATACAAAGACTATGATATCACACATTTAGACATTTTGGGAAAGTGCTCTGTGCATTCTCAAGTGTATCTAGGTGCATGGCTTGTGGGTGAAAAAATACTACCAATTCCACAATAACCTACGAAGTATTCAAAAGTGTGGGCACCTACAGTCTGTGCGTGGGGCCTGTGACAATTCCCCCAGGAAAGGCTAGAGACTAGTGCCCACCATGTCATGAAGAAGCACTAACTTTTATTGCGGAGCAGGCACATCTCAAAGATGTGCACACCTGCCACACTGCTTGCATTTACAATGCATATTGTGGCACTGAGAAAGTTGGGCAACGTGTTAACTCTTATGGCTCCATGTTAGAAATGAAAGAATGTAGCGAATGATATACAAGAGGGTGGTAATGGAAACTCCGTCAAAAAATGGCAAACTTGCAATCTGCTCCTCAACATCCTCCATCTGATGTTGAGTTTGACAAATATTCTGCTTTAGGAAGCTCCTATTTATTTTTTCATCTGCTTTGCTAGGGCTGAAAGCAGTTGCAAGATCTTTAGTGACTGAATCCCCTGTCATGTCTGGTACAGATATGTCTGTGAAAGTTTCCCAAGCAAAGGGTTTCAGACATTATGGAACATGCTAGTATGGTGTCTGAAACATGTTGTGGAATTCTTCCAGAATGTTAGGGATTATCTGTTTGGATACTGGCAATGTACCCACACTTTGGAGTTATATTTGCAGTGCCGACATTTTGCGTTGAAAATTCCAGCAGCCACCTCAAACATTTGGCAATTTTCCACTAGGTGTCCATCCTAGCCGCCACAAACTGGGCCCTTTTCATGACAGGTTACAGTCACCTTGTTGATTAAATAGCTTCATTTTGATGGAGAATACTAATTAAGGTGGATTTTCATCTGAAGCATTGATAGATTCAAAATCCATTGCCCATAGTATCTATCAGCTGCTTTCAGACTAAATGCACCATAGCAGTAAGTGGAAGATATGTGTGAAAAGTTTTTTTTTTTTTTAAAGAAATATAATTTCTGTTAGAAATGGGGTTTCTGGTTGGCTAGGGTATGCACCTCAGCCAGGCAGAACTTACCTACTCTAGTCAGGGCAAGGGAGTTACACGTCCAAGATAGCCCCTGCTCACCCCCTTGGTAGCTTGGCACGAGCAGTCAGGCTTAACCCAGAGGCAATGTGTAAAGCGTTTGCACAACACACACAACACATGTGACGCAATATCCCCACCACAAAGGAAACACAACACCAGATTATATGAAAATATACTGTACTGTACACAAGGCAATTATCAGACCAAACATCACATATCAGTACTATCCTGCTACCTTAGCAGTTGTCAGAACGTTACACATTAGTTACTCTGCAACCTAGCAGTAGTCACACATAACACACAGGTTACTCAGTATTCTGCAACATAAGCAGTAGTCAGGAAAACATGTTATTACATCACAGCACTTGTCATAAGAATATCATAAAATGCCCATAGTAGGAACATTAGAAAACATATGGCAAGTTAGAAAAACATATTAGCAAGCATGTCCATAAAAGGAACATTTGCATACACATATGTAAAAACATCAAACGCAGGTAGGTAATATATGAATCAAACAAAAGTCTGTAGAAAGAACTTTGGATTGCAACTATATTGGTCCTTTAAACAGTCCCTGGTTGGATGAAGGCACCTCCAGTGCCTAGAAGGCGAACAATGGGGCCCCTGGCGCTCCTATGCGCAAAATGGGGGCCTCCCTTATATTCTGGGGTCAGAGGAGGGCGACATGCACCTCCTCTCTTTTATAGACAAGCCCCTCCGGGGACCGTGATTACTGGGGGCCCCCAGGGCCTCAACCGGCCCTCATGAGGGGGGGCCAAAGCCAGCAAAAACAACTTAGGGCAGGAGGGGGGCACCACGCACCCCCTCCGGTTTAATGACAGGCCCCTCCCGGGACCCGCGATCTCTGGGGGCCTCCACTGGCCCTTCCACCAAGGGGGGGGCCACAATAATGCCCGTTTTACCTAATAGCAGAAAAGGAGCGTCCTGCTCCTAACGCAGAGGCCAGGAGGAAGGGGGCACTCCCCGCGCCTTCCCCTGGTCCTGCCGTGAAGCCACAAGAAGATCGGACCCCTACTGGGGACCGAGCAGACACTCGCCTGCGCCCGATGCGGTGCGCGAGTGTTCTTCCAGCTTCCCGGACCGCTGCGGTGATCTTATTTAAAGGGGCACAATGCAGCAAGGAGCCTACGAGCTCCCAAGGCTCCATAAGCGCGCTGCAATCAGCGCTATGGCAGCCGCAACCATGGAGAAGCACCCCTCGTGAAGAAATGGATGCAGGGGTCAGGGGCCACAGCACCCTGCCCCTGGGGAGCAGAATCTTAAGACAAGGTCCTCAGGTGGAGGGTCCAGCTACGGTCCAGCTACAGGCCAGCACAAGGGAAAGGCAGCAAGTGGCAAGTCCTTCACAGTGACCAGGCAGGTCACAGGTCAGCACAGCAGCAGCAGTCCATGGCGGTTCCTGGTGAGTCCTTTCAGCCTTTGGTGTCCAGTTCCAAGATGATTCCAAGAGTCTCCAAATTGTGGGGAAAATTCCCCTGTACTTATAGTCAGTTCTTACAGTGTTTTACAATGGTAGGGAGAGGAGGTTCCAGCCAGTTACAACTGGTTCTGCGAGTGCCCCGTCTCTCCTTTCAGCACAGGCTCCAAACATCAGTGGGGGGTTAACGACCCTATTGTGTGAGGCCAGGGCACAGTCTTTACAAATGCAGGTGTGCCCCGCCTCTCCCTTCTCTCAGCCCAGGAAGACTATTCAGTATGCAGATGCACCTCTGTGACACCTCAACCCTCCCTGTGTACAGGATGTCTGAAAAGTATGCACAAAGCCCCAACTGTCACTCTGCCCAGGCGTGGATTGGAGTCAAGCTGCAAAACACCAGAGTCATAAGCACAGATAAATGCGCACTTTCTAGAAGTGGCATTTCTGTGATAGTAATAAAAAATACACCCACACCAGTAAGCAGCATTTATTATCACCATCACAACCATACCAAACACGCCTACGCTACCCCTCATAAATCAGACAATACCCCTTACACATAAGGCAGGGCATTTCTAATGCAATCCTAAGAGAAGGCAGCACTCACAGCAGTGAGACACCAAGTTAGGCTGTTTGTCACTACTAGGATAGGCCATGCAATATGGCACATGTCTTGCCTTTCTACATACATGGCACCCTGCCCATAGGGCTAGCTATGGCGTACCTTAGGGGTGACTTACATGTAGTAAAAGGGGAGTTCTGAGCCTGGCAAGTAAATTTAGATGTCAGGTCCCTGTGGCAGAAAACTGCGCACACAGGCCCTGCGGTAGCAGGCCTGAGACAGGTTTGAAAGTCTACTTCAGTGGGTGGCGCAAGCAGCGCTGCAGGCCCACTAGTAGTATTTAATTTACAGGCCCTGGGTATAGAGATACCACTGTACAAGGGACTTATAGGTAAATTAAATTAGCCAATTAGGTATAAGCCAATCATACCAACGTTAGATGGGAGAGCACCTGCACTTTAGCACTGGTCAGCAGTGATAAAGTGCTCAGAGTCCTAGAGCCAACAGCGAGAGGTCAGAAAAACCAGGAAGAAGGAGGCAAAAAGACTGGGGATGACCCTGCGTAAGGCAAAAAGTCCAACAATTTCTATGTATTATTTACCCAAAAGATTACTGCTAAATAGAATCAGATGATTCAGTCATGGTCATGTTGTGAGCAATATAGGTCCTGCTGGGCATGGGGTGAGGGGTGGTGCAGGGGGGGAATGGCGGGAGGAGGGACAAACATACATGTTGCAAGTTATTTCTCAAATTGCTCTTTGCATTTTTTCTGTTATATTGGCAGGCCCTCCGGCCACAAAATGTGAAAATAAATAACATTTGTTTTGTTTTATCAAAAGAAAGACACTGCCTTCATTTATCCGAATAATATGGCAAATACATTATTCTTTCATAAAGCACCTATTTGGAGGTTTAAGAGGTTGGCACACTCATATTTTCGATGTTTCATAAGCTAGATAAATGTGTAGAAGTACATAGCAACAGCAAGTAGTCATGAAACAACTTATATACGCTTGTTGGCAGCTTACTGGCCAATAATTTGTAATATTATTCTTTGGTGAGATTGAATGTGTATCTCTGGAGCAAAGAATGTCTGCCTGGAGAAACTACATTTAGACATTTGAGAATCCTCTCTCCCTTACTAACCAGACAACTTTTAGGCCATTTGTTGCAATCTGGCACCTCCTTGTGGTCTTCTTTGGTGATACCAAAAGGCAGATGCCTACTGTGGTCTTGATGTGGCACCTACCCTGCGATTCTGAGGACTCTAGTATGAAACATACATTATTATTTGTCTTTTGTTTTGTTCTACATGTAGGCCCTCATTACGACCCTGGCGTTCAGCGGTAATATGGCGGGAAGTACCTCCAACAGGCTGGCAGTACTTTCTGCCATATTATGACATTGGCAGCCTGGCTGAAGCCACACCGCCAATGTACCACACCGACCGCCACAGCGGTATCAGCTGCCAGGCTGGAGATATCAATCTCCAGCCCGGCAGCCGTTACTGTACCCCCTGCGGCATTATGACCTCGCCTACCGCCAGGGTTTCCATGGCTTCCTTACTGCCACGAAAACCATGGCGGTAGGCACTATCAGTGACAGGGAATCCCTTCCCTGTCACTGATAGGGGCCTCCCCCCTCCCTCTGCAGGCACCCCCTGCCGCTCCAAAGCCCCCCCCACCCACCACACTACATTTACAACCCCCTTCAGACACACACACATACATACACCCATTCCCACAAACATCCACTCATGCATACATCCACTCACACACACCTGCACACACTTGCTAACATACACGCAGACACGCAGTCACAAAACACAACATACACTCACACCTCAATACATGCACATTCTCATCCAACACACACCCGCATCCATGCACACACAAACATACATGCACCCCCACACAACACCCTCCCGCCCCCTTCCCCTGTCGGAGACCCGACTTACCTGTGTTCAGGGGGTCCTCCAGCAGGAGACGGGATGGGGCGCTGCTGCCAGCAGCAGCATCCACCAGCAGAGCACTGCCAGGCCGTATTATGGGTCATAATACGGCTGGTGGCAGTCTACTGGAGTGGCACTGCTGGTGGCAGCAGCGCCACCGTACCGCCATCCGCCGGCATGGCCACAGCCAGATTTCTACCATCCTCCTGGCAGAAATACGGCTGTGGTCATAATACGGTGGACGGCTGGTAGCCGCGGCGGCTGTCTTTTGGCAGCCGTCACCGCAGCGGTAGGCGGTTTTTACCGCCATTGTCATATTGAAGGCAATAGCCTTTTTAGATTCTGCACATGCTATTTCTCGCTGTCTGTCTCAGCAGCAATGAGACATGCTGTAAATGATGGTGCATGTCACTTTCTCACAAACTTTGAGCACAACTCTAAATCCTTTTAGTTTAGACCTATAAAGCATTCTATTTTTTTCTTTTGCAAAAAAAGACTCCTTGTACTAATTAGCTCTGGCTTTGCCAGTGCAGATGTATTGTCTTTCCTCTTTAAAATAATCACAGTTGTGGGTATTGACTCCAGCCAGAGGAGCATTACCCCCTCACTACCTCTAGTGGCTGTTTGGTGCATTATTACGCAGCCTATGAAGTCTTTGTATGTACGGGGGACTATTTTCAATCTCAAAAGTACACTCAGTTATCACACCATAACTTGTTTGTCTCATAATTGAATTGTTTACAACAAGCAATAGTTTTAGGTCTGGCTGGATAGCGCATCTCTCCCCTAGATGTATTGTTACTGATTCCTCATGATAAACATAGGGCTTTGGGGAGTATTACTCTTTCACCTCATCTAGTGGCTTTTGGTGAATCATTCCGTCTTCCACTTAATGCTTCTATTGTAACATATGAAGAACTATTTTGCATCTGAAAATTACACTCAATTATCACACTGTTTGCTATATTCAATTATTTATCTCCACAATGCATTCCATACAGAAACCAATCCCTTTATGCTTATTTTTACAGCTCTGGGTTTTACACAATACACAGCATTTGTACATGCTCGGTCTGCATTCAGTCAGTCAGTCAAAATACTTTATTTCGATAAATAAATATCATAAAAAGGCATAAAAACGGAACAATCAAGAATTACAAGCAATCAACAATTCATATTATCTACAATGTTTAAGAGGAGGGTCAATAAAGTAAAACATCCTAGAAGCATCATTTAACGTGAATCATTAATATTCTCCCAAATTCGCAGAAATTACATTTCCTATAAAAAGTTAATTAATCACTCAATTCATTACAATAAAATAATCGGATTGATGGCGAACTTCTTTTTCTTAACCCTAACAGCTCCCACTAAAAAACTAGCGACATGGGACATAATCCTAGGGGTCTGCAATAACTGTAAAAACAAGAGAGCAGGTTTAACCTGTATAAACCCCTCCTCCTTTAAGATTGGGAACAAAAATTTCTTTCTTAAGGCCGCGTAATGATCACAGAATAACATAAAATGCATTGTATTCTGGATCGAAAAATTATCACAATTACACGGCGTTCCTTTTTCCGGAGGAGACCAGGTTTGAAAACAGCCAAGAGTTAAATGGATCAGGTTAAACCGAAAGCGTGTGAGTAGAAACCGGTGAAAGGGTTGATTTACAATAGACAAATATAATTCAGGGCCCACATAAGTACTCAAAATGATACTGGCCCGCACCAATGGTTTCTCATATTCAACTTGTTCTCTTTCTAAACATAACAGATCTTTCATCATAGTTTTAATCAGTCCAATATCTTTAACAGTTATTGATTCCGGGGAATAAAAAAGATCCGATCTCCCTAATCTAACAAAACAATTTTTGATATAAACTAGCCACGCTATTTTATTTACTTTATCCAGCTGCAGGCAATCTTTTAAAATGGAATGGTTGAGCGGAATTTCTTGATTCAGCCAAATCTTTAGCCAGGCTAGAACGGGGGCCAGTTTGATCAAGTCTGAAATATAGCCCACACCCAATTCAGTATGGACAATGTGTGTGGAAGTAGACTGGGGAAGAGAGAGAACCGATCTTAGAAATTTATTTTCCGTGATCTGTATACTTTCCATAGAGCAGTGGCCCCATATCGCACTTCCATACGTTGCTATTGCAAGGCATTTTGCTTCATAAATTTTTAGCAAACTAACAATTGGCCTCGCCCCGAGTTTATTCATAAAACCCCGAAGAGCAGAAGACGACTTTACAAGGGCAACATTTCTATTTTTTATCTGGGGGCCCCAAGAGCCTTTCTCATCGAAAGTGATCCCTAAGTATGGAAATAATGCTACTCTACACAATTCTTGCCTCCCACAAGTAAAAGTTTTGGGGAGTTTATTTTTATTACCCTTACCCATGATCATAATCTGGGACTTTTTAACATTAATCTTTAAATCCAGGGAAGTCATAAAAACCTCAAAGGCGTCCAATAATCGTTGAAGACCAACACCAGTACGAGAAAGCAGGACAGCATCGTCCGCGTATAGGAGAACCGGAATACCGAGTTCTCCTATCCGTGGGGTGTCCTGGGTAGCATCTTTTAGTGTGGATTCCAAGGCATTTATATAAATAGTAAAAAGGAGGGGAGCCAGAATGCACCCCTGCCTGACTCCCCTTTCTGAGTTAAAGTGGCTAGTGCATCGCCCCGCAGTAGTAACTCTAACAGAAGCTGTTAGGTCAGTATGTAAATCTACTAAGAGGTTAACAAGAGCCTTGTCCAGTCCCATGTCAAGTAAGATTTTCCATAATTTAGATCGATTTACAAGATCAAAGGCTGACGAGAGGTCCATGAACCCCAGATACATGGAACCCTCATTCGCCTTCGTGTATTTCTCTATTAATAAATACAAATTCAAGCCTTGATCTATAGTACTCCTTTTGGGTCTAAAACCATACTGCACATCTGCTAGGACCCCTTTCTCTGTTAACCAATCGTTCAAATTATTTAAGATAACTCGACCTAAAATTTTCACTGAGGAATCAATCAGTGAAATCGGCCTGTAACAAGATGGGTCTTGCCTATTACCCTTTTTAAACACTGGTATAATTATAGATTTCTACCAGGAAGGCGGGATTTTATCAAATGCAAGATTATTAAAAACCTTGCATAATACCTTAGACCAAAATTTTGGAAAACTTTTAAAAACGTCCCCAGGTACCCCATCTGGGCCCGGGGCTTTGTTTTTTGTGGTTAGGTCTATAGCCCTTTCAACATCTGCGACTGCAAAAATAACTGCAACCTTGTCAGGGGAAATTTCCCCAACTTCATCTACTAAAATTCAACCAGGAGGACCAATATTAGAGTATATCTGACTAAAGTGTTTTATCCAACCCTCATCTGGAATGTTTGCCTCTAAAGGAGTATTAGTTTCATCAGAAAGAAAGGGCTGATTTATTATTTTCCAGAATAAACCACTGTTTTTTAGGGTATCTGGATCCAAAAGTTGGGCCAAGGCGTTATCTTTCAGAGTCCTTTTCCTCTCTATGATAGTTTTTTTATACAATTTCCTAGCATTTATTATTTTTGATCGATCTTTAGGAATAGTTTTTAATGCCTTTAGTAATACACCATGTGCTTTAGAGCATTCCTTATTAAACCATCTATTGCCCTCTAGCGCCTTCTGGCTAGATTTAGCCTGGAGACTACGATTAATTTCTAAGCAAATCTGATCAAATGCTACTATAACCTCCTTGGGATCTGGATTTTCCGCTAGACATATAGAGATTTCATCCTCCACTTTAGATAAGACCTCCTGAAAAAAAGTTTCAGGGACTATTTTTGTCCACTTCAACCTACGATTCTGGTCTTTGACTTTAAGGTTCAAGCCCCCACGTTCTGCGACTAATTTTAAAGAAATCAGTTCAGTATTCTTAAAAACAAGTACAACAGGATTATGATCACTAAAAACTGACACCTCAGTACAATAATTTAAAACACTATTTAACAAAAAGGAAGACAGATAAATATAATCTATAATAGTACCATTTTCTTTGCCCTTAAACGTAGGGGACCTACTATTCCCGTCTCCACAGCCAGACTCATATAAGTTCCATTTAGCGAGGAAAAGCTCAAGATAATCCCCCTGCCTGGTATGTTCTGGATGAGCAGTTGAGGAAAAGGGAGGGCCTTCCTCATCCCTCCTAATACATGGTAGGGTACATGGATGTATGTTAAAGTCCCCTAATAATATTGACTCAAAAGTATTAACATTTATACTATAGACTGACAAAAATTTATCCAAGTCATCCAAGTTTTGACTGGTGCAATCATTAGCATGCGAATTATAAAAATTTATAAAAAGAATCTTACCCTTATCCTGGGTGGAAAGCTCAACAATTAGACAATTTACTGAGCCCGAGGGGCATTGAGTTAAGATGCCTTTCATATCCAGTTTGAAAAGGCTTAATAAACCCCCCTTAGGTCTTCCTGCCACACTGTTTGTAGCTGGAATGCAAAAATGACAAAAGCCATCTAGGGAAAAGCTATTCGTTTGATCCCAGGTCTCTTGTAAGGCAATGACATCAAAAGATTTTAATGTCCTTTCCCATTCGGCTATCCCAGACTTGCTCTTTAAGTCAGCAATATTCCATGTAGCAATCCTGATGGACGATGCTGAAGACTGGGAAGTCAATCATTTTCCTCCATAGAAGATAAGGCAACGAACCGATTGTGAAGAGGTAAAGTGTTAACGGTCTGCCTGTAATTCAGCTGATAATGACTTGGCTCCCCCCTAATTTGAGTCCGGGACATATTCGCAAATACATTCGGGGTACAGGCATCCATACCTCTTCCGTTCTCATTTGAACATTGCCCTTGCACATACACCGAGCGACATTGAATATTTGCCCCATAATTGTAAAAGAAGCCAAGAGGTCTAGCAAGAACCGCATTTTCTAGAGTTGGCAAAATTGCAGCTCTCAGAAGCACTGTTGCCACGTGTTGTGGGTATTTAACATTTATAATAATACAGTCTCCACCTCTATTTTTAGGGCCATTTCCAATCCAGCTAACTCTGCGGGTAAATAAAATGTCATTTGCAAGGGCACAAGGAAATCCACAGTTCTTATTCAACCAAGCAAGCGTCTTGATTTTAAGAGCAGGATACGTTTCCACCCCAGAACCATTCAAGCACATATCAACCTCTGGGACATTTGTTAGAACCACAGTATATGGTGCACATTCTGGCGGGAGATTAATAGAATTATGTCGCCTAGTTATACTTCTTCTATCAATGACTGTCCCTCGTATAGAGTCCTGAGTACTCCTTTGTATTGATCGTGGTTGACTAAATGTATTTTGTACACTAGCCGACCCTACTGACGATGTAGACGAGGATGAGGCAGTCAGCACACTTACAGTCGGTGGGGCCTGAACAGTAACCCCCAGGCCCTCCACCCTATTACTGACTATAGAGTGTGTAACTGAACCCACTGAACGGTTATCCATAGAGCCTATTGAGTCTAAGTGGGTACTCAGTGGAACAGTAGACCGGGTCAGACAAGATTCTACAAGGCCCTCCAGTCTAGTAACCCTAAGAAGCACTAATTCTACCTTGGCCACCAGGGGACTGACAAATGCTTCCAATTTAGATTCAAGAATTGTAACCAGAAGATCAATTTGACTTGAGTGCAGACTAGTCCCCTCAATAATATTGGTGGGCTCAGGGACATTTCCCCTATTGGTAGCTGTTGGGCCAGCTTTTTTTGGCTTCCGACACCCTGCTTTCTTGACAGGCCCCTTCCTACAGGCACGTACCGCTCTCCTAGTGGGAGATTGAATAAGAGGAGACCTTGATTGTGTTAGAAATGGGGTTTTTGGTTGGCAGTTAGTTTGCCCTCTGTCCAAGCAAGAACCCTCACTCTAGTCAGGGTAAGTCACACACAATCCAAAATCAGCCTGTGCTCACCCTCCGGTAGCTTGGCACGAGCAGTCAGGCTTAACTTAGAAGGCAATGTGTAAAGCATTTGTGCAATAAATCATACAACACCATAGTATAACACCACAAAAATACACCACACAGTGTTTAGAAAAATATAGAATATTTATCTGGGTAATTGTAGGTAAAAACGATCAAAGTTGCAATACGAATTTGTAAAGATATCACTGAAAAGTGATATTAAGTGTCTTTAAGTCTTTAAAAAGCAATAAAGTGTCTTTCAAGCACAGAGTACCTGGTTTCTGGTGGGAAATCTCCTCAGAGGGCCACAGGAGAAGAGATGCGTGGAAAAAGGGGTGTGTGCGTCGATTTCCGCTCAGCACACACAGACGTGCGTCGTTCTTTTCCACGCGGGGAAGTCGGGCGTCGTTTGCCGGCGCGCAGACAGTCTCTTGTTGTGGATCGCGGGGATTACCAGATGTCCCGGGTCTGTGCGTGGATTCTCCTGCTTATTTTCCGGCTGCGCGTCGTTCTGCGGGGCTGTGCATCGAAGTTTCGATCTCACGGTAGGTGTCGCGTCGATTTCTCCTTGGAAGTCGGGCGGCGTTGTCCTTGCGAGGCCGTGCGTCGAAATTTTGGTCTCACGGCAGGCGTCGCGTCGATTTCTCCTTGGAAGTCGGGCGGCGTTGTCCTTGCGAGGCCGTGCGTCAAAGTTTCGCACTCACGGTAGGCGTCGCGTCGATTTCTCCTGGAAAGTCGGGCGGCTTTGTCCTTGCGAGGTTGTGCGTCGAAGTCTCGATCGTCCCGAGGGCGTCGCGTCGATCAGCGTCGGTGTGCGGCGTTTTTTTCTCGCCGCGAAACAAGCTGTGCGTCGAAATTTTCGGCGCACGGAGCGTCCAAGTGAAAGGAAGAAGTCTTTTTGGTCCTGAGACTTCAAGGAACAGGAGGCAAGCTCTATCCAAGCCCTTGGAGAGCACTTTCACAGCCAGACAAGAGTTCAGCAAGGCAGCAGGGCAACAGCAAGACAGCAGTCCTTTGTAGAAAGCAGACAGGTGAGTCCTTTGAGCAGCCAGGCAGTTCTTCTTGGCAGGATGTAGTTTCTGGTTCAGGTTTCTTCTCCAGCAAGTGTCTGATGAGGTAGGGCAGAGGCCCTGTTTTATACTAAGTTATGTCTTTGAAGTGGGGGTGACTTCAAAGAGTCTCTAAGAAATGCACCAAGTTCCCTTTCAGCTCAATCCTGTCTGCCAGAGTCCCAGTAGGGGGTGTGGCAGTCCTTTGTGTGAGGGCAGGCCCTCCACCCTCCCAGCCCAGGAAGACCCATTCAAAATGCAGATGTATGCAAGTGAGGCTGAGTACCCTGTGTTTGGGGTGTGTCTGAGTGAATGCACAAGGAGCTGTCAACTAAACCTAGCCAGACGTGGATTGAAGGGCACAACAAGATTTTAGTGCAAAGAAATGCTCACTTTCTAAAAGTGGCATTTCTAGAATAGTAATATTAAATCCGACTTCACCCGTCAGCAGGATTTTGTATTACCATTCTGGCCATACTAAATATGACCTTCTTGCTCCTTTCAGATCAGCAGCTGCCACTTCAACAGTGTATGAGGGCAGCCCCAATGTTAGCCTATGAAAGGAGCAGAATTAGGGAGTTTCACACTACCAGGACATATAACTACACAGGTACATGTCCTGCCTTTTACCTACACCGCACCCTGCTCTAGGGGTTACCTAGGGCACACATTAGGGATGACTTATATGTAGAAAAAGGGGAGTTCTAGGCTTGGCAAGTACTTTTAAATGCCAAGTCGAAGTGGCAGTGAAACTGCACACACAGGCCTTGCAATGGCAGGCCTGAGACAAGGTTAAGGGGCTACTGAGGTGGGTGGCACAACCAGTGCTGCAGGCCCACTAGTAGCATTTAATCTACATGCCCTAGGCACATGTAGTGCACTCTACTAGGGACTTACAGGTAAATTAAATAGTCAATCATGGATAAACCAATCAATAGTACACTTTACACAGAGAGCATATGCACTTTAGCACTGGTTAGCAGTGGTAAAGTGCTCAGAGGTCAAAAGCCAACAACAACAGGTCAGAAAAAATAGGAGGAAGGAGGCAAAAAGTTTGGGGATGTCCCTGTCAAAAAGCCAGGCCCAACATGACCCCCTACCAGCCTAAAGCCAGGGGAGAACAATCACTATCTTGATGTACTTCCCTGTTTGAGGCGACAGAACAAGGACCCAGGCCCACAACAGCAGGGGCATGCTCCAGTTCTTCGCCTTCCTGACTCCAATTGGATCCCTCTGTCCATACTCTCAGGGCCCACTAAGCCCATCCATGGGGAACCTTTCTCCTTTCCTGCGGATCCCATCTGTGCAGCACCTAACCTTACTTTGCTCACAGATGTATCCCAGGAGCAGGATAGTACCACCAGGACCAACACAGTGGTGTTGCCCATTCTATCCCCGGGGTGTGACACTTGTCCCCTCCCCAGGGATAACTCTGTCCACCCGGACAGCAAGCCACCGTGGTTACTGACAGTTGTCAGGGATGAGAGCCAGGCCCCAGGCCTCTCAAAGCTCTCCAACCACTGTGGCTGTGGAGAGTGGGGGGCGGTAGCCCCAGGTGCTGGGCACCCTTTAACCACTCTCCCTTCCACCAGGTCAGGGATGACAGCCTGAACCTGGTCCTCCCCTCTGGGGCTTTGTACCCTCCCTCCTGGAGCGGTACCCCCAGAGTCCAACATGGTCAGGGTGCTTACAGAAGTCACCCTGTACCATTCCTCCACCAGTGCAGGGCTGTTAACCTGCAACTGGCCCTCCAACCTGGGGCCTGTACCTTCAGGTTGGACTAGGGCCCGGGGTGAGGCTTCCCTCCCCCTGCCCTCCCTTCTGGGGTCCAGCACCCTCCAACTAGGAGTGGCCTCCTCAGAAGACAACATGGTAGGGGCACTGTTATCAGTAGCCCCTCCCTCCAGGTCCGGGGGGACACCCTGAACCTGGTCTTCCAGCCCAGGGTCTGTACCCTCAGACTGGATCACTGCCTGGCAAACCAGGACTTCCTGGGAGGCACACCTACCCCCCACCAGGTCAGAGTTTAACCTCTGCACCTGCCCATTCAACTCAGAGTCACCACCCTGAAGTTGAACAATTGCCTGGCACGCCAGGACTTCCTGGAGGGCACACTGACCCTCCACCAGGTCAGAGTTTAACCTCTGCACCTGACCATTCAACTCAGGGTCACCACCCTGAAGTTGAACAATTGCCTGGCGCACCAGGACTTTCTGGGAGGCACACCTACCTCCCACCAGGTCAGAGTTTAACCTCTGAGCCTGGTTCCCCAACCCAGGGTCACCACCCTGAGGTTGGGCAATTGCCTGGCACAGAAGGGCTTCTTGGGAGGCACACCTACCTCCCACCAGGTCAGAGTTTAACCTCTGAACCTGGGTATTCAACCCAGAGTCACCACCCTGAGGTTGAACAATTGCCTGGCACGCCAGGACTTTCTGGGGGGCACACCTACCCCCCACCAGGTCAGAGTTTAACCTCTGAACCCGGTTATCCACCCCAGAGTCAGCACTCTGAGGTTGAACAATTGCCTGGCACGCCAGGACTTTCTGGAGGGCACACTGACCTTCCACCAGGTCAGAGTTTAACCTCTGAACCTGGTTCTCCAACCTAGGGTCACCATCCTGAGGTTGGACAACTGCCTGGTACACCAGGGCTTTCTGGGGGGCACACCTACCCCCCCCCACCAGGTCAGAGGTTAACCTCTGAGCCTGGATATCCAACCCAGAGTCACCACCCTGAGGTTGAACCATTGCCTGGCAGGCCAGGACTTTCAGGGAGGCACACCTACCTCCCACCAGGTCAGAGTTTAACCTCTGAGCCTGGTTCTCCAACCCAGGGTCACCACCCTGAGGTTGAACCATTGCCTGGTATACCAGGACTTTCTGGGGGGCACACCTACCCCCCACCAGGTCAGAGTTTGACCTCTGAACCTGGTTAGCCAACCCAGAGTCACCACCCTGAGGTTGGGCAATTGCCTGGCACCCCAGGACTTTCTGGGAGGCACACCTACCTCCCACCAGGTCAGAGTTTAACCTCTGAACCTGGCCATCCAACCCAGAGTCGACACCCTGAGGTTGGACAACTGCCTGGCACGCCAGGACTTTCTGGGGGGCACACCTACCCCCCACCAGGTCAGAGTTCAACCTCTGAACCTGACCATCCAACCCAGAGTCAACACCCTGAGGTTGGACAATTGCCTGGCACAGCAGGACTTCTTGGGAGGCACACCTACCTCCCACCCGGTCAGAGTTTGACCTCTTCACCTGGTAAGCCAACCCAGAGTCACCACCCTGAGGTTGAACCATTGCCTGGCATTCCAGGACTTTCTGGGGGGCACATCTACCCCCCACCAGGTCAAAGTTTAACCTCTGAACCTGGTTATCCAACCCAGAGTCACCACCCTGAGGTTGAATCTTTGCCTGGCATGCCAGGACTTCCTGGGGGGCACTCTCACCCCCCACAAGGGACACGCCGTCCCCAAGGGCCACACAAGAGTCTGGTTGGCGCAGGTCTCCCGACCTCTGCCCATCCGGCAGAGTCTGGGTTTCCCCCAAACCAGAAACGGTCTCACTTGGGTCATTCCTGGGGGGCTCTGCTCTCCGAGCTGACCCCTGACTTTCAAGATCCTCCACTGGGGTCTGCCACCCCCTCTCAACCCTATGTCTGGACTTCTGCACCCCTTCACTAGGAGTGGTACTGCCAGACACGAGAACTGTTGGGATGCTGTCTACAGTCATCCCCCCAAGTTCTTCTGACACTGCGGGGCTTCCCTCAAAAGGTGGCCCTACGGTACAGGTTAGGCTCTGAGACCTACCTGGGACACTACAATCCTCTCCCACCTCACTTGGTCGGGAACCACCTAGACCACTCCCTTCAGGAGCACCCCCAAATGCCTCTTCAGACTCTCTGGTACTCACCCAAAAGTCTGCCTCCACTGTAAGTTCCCTGGGGTCAGAGAACTCACACTCCACCTGGTGTTGGCGTAGCTCTGGAAAATAAGGACCAGACATATGCTCTCCAGCAATTACATCACTCTGCCCTTCACATGTATTAACCACAGTACCCTTCACCCAACCACCCAGTAACTCAACCTTGGAAAAGCACTCTACTTCACCCTCCTGAGACTGGTGAGACAGTATCTGTCTGTCCCTGACACTCAACCCAAACTCTTCTGGGATGTCTCTACACTCTATATCCAGGACGTCCACCAGGGGGGAACCCTTTTCTCTGTCACTCTCTGCTAGAGTCAGTAAAGTGTCCCTCCCCCCAGTAGGAATATGACTCCCTGTGCCAGTTCCCCAATCCTTCTCAGGGACCCTGTGCATAACGGGAACTACCTCATACCCTTGAACTGCCTGGGGTGTGTCAACTCCCTTCTTCAAGTTGGGCACCACATCTCTGGGCTTGTGCCCTTCTTCAGCAGTACTAGATGCAAGATTTTTGCTGCCACCATCTGAACTGGACTCAGCCCTTCCGGCCTCCAGTTTCAGCTCTTTACAGCTCAGCTCTTGAGCTGCAATCTTTTCTTCCTCCAGGGCTAAGAGACTCGCTGCCTCAGCCCTTTCAAGAAACTCATCTAGTTTTTCCATCCACCGCTCTCGAGCTCGGAGCCATTCTGCTCTCACTGGATCTCTTTCCTCATCTGAGTAGTCATCCTCCTCATTTGAGTAGTCCCCCTCCTCATCTGAGGGGTATTTAGTCATTTGGTTTTTTTCTGCCTCTCTCTCTGCCCATCTTTCTTCCTCCCAGACTATGTAGGCATGTAGCATTTCCATCTTAGTAGATTTCCTTGATACAGGAAGGCCCCATTTTCTGCAAAGCCTCCTTAAGTCAGCCTTAGTGAGGTGGTCAGTAGGCACAAAGAGTGAGTAGGTAAGCAATCCCATTCTGATAAGATCTTACTAGCAAAAACCAAAATCCAAAGTCCCAAATATCAATAGTATATCCAGGAGGACATCAGAGAACCAAAAGCAAAAAAAGGTGAAAAATCAAGTTGACCTTCAACTGTGGGTAGGTAGTGAAATACTCAGCTACTGTATGTCACTGCACAAACACAAGTCCTATCCTCACCGCTGATCACCAATGTTAGAAATGGGGTTTTTGGTTGGCAGTTAGGTTGCCCTCTGTCCAAGCAAGAACCCTCACTCTAGTCAGGGTAAGTCACACACAATCCAAAATCAGCCTGTGCTCACCCTCCGGTAGCTTGGCACGAGCAGTCAGGCTTAACTTAGAAGGCAATGTGTAAAGCATTTGTGCAATAAATCATACAACACCATAGTATAACACCACAAAAATACACCACACAGTGTTTAGAAAAATATAGAATATTTATCTGGGTAATTGTAGGTAAAAACGATTAAAGTTGCAATACGAATTTGTAAAGATATCACTGAAAAGTGATATTAAGTGTCTTTAAGTCTTTAAAAAGCAACAAAGTGTCTTTCAAGCACAGAGTACCTGGTTTCTGGTGGGAAATCTCCTCAGAGGGCCACAGGAGAAGAGATGCGTGGAAAAAGGGGTGTGTGTGTCGATTTCCGCTCAGCACACACAGACGTGCGTCGTTCTTTTCCACGCGGGGAAGTCGGGCGTCGTTTGCCGGCGCGCAGACAGTCTCTTGTTGTGGATCGCGGGGATTACCAGATGTCCCGGGTCTGTGCGTGGATTCTCCTGCTTATTTTCCGGCTGCGCGTCGTTCTGCGGGGCTGTGCATCGAAGTTTCGATCTCACGGTAGGTGTCGCGTCGATTTCTCCTTGGAAGTCGGGCGGCGTTGTCCTTGCGAGGCCGTGCGTCGAAATTTTGGTCTCACGGCAGGCGTCGCGTCGATTTCTCCTTGGAAGTCGGGCGGCGTTGTCCTTGCGAGGCCGTGCGTCAAAGTTTCGCACTCACGGTAGGCGTCGCGTCGATTTCTCCTGGAAAGTCGGGCGGCTTTGTCCTTGCGAGGTTGTGCGTCGAAGTCTCGATCGTCCTGAGGGCGTCGCGTCGATCAGCGTCGGTGTGCGGCGTTTTTTTCTCGCCGCGAAACAAGCTGTGCGTCGAAATTTTCGCCGCACGGAGCGTCCAAGTGAAAGGAAGAAGTCTTTTTGGTCCTGAGACTTCAAGGAACAGGAGGCAAGCTCTATCCAAGCCCTTGGAGAGCACTTTCACAGCCAGACAAGAGTTCAGCAAGGCAGCAGGGCAACAGCAAGACAGCAGTCCTTTGTAGAAAGCAGACAGGTGAGTCCTTTGAGCAGCCAGGCAGTTCTTCTTGGCAGGATGTAGTTTCTGGTTCAGGTTTCTTCTCCAGCAAGTGTCTGATGAGGTAGGGCAGAGGCCCTGTTTTATACTAAGTTATGCCTTTGAAGTGGGGGTGACTTCAAAGAGTCTCTAAGAAATGCACCAAGTTCCCTTTCAGCTCAATCCTGTCTGCCAGAGTCCCAGTAGGGGGTGTGGCAGTCCTTTGTGTGAGGGCAGGCCCTCCACCCTCCCAGCCCAGGAAGACCCATTCAAAATGCAGATGTATGCAAGTGAGGCTGAGTACCCTGTGTTTGGGGTGTGTCTGAGTGAATGCACAAGGAGCTGTCAACTAAACCTAGCCAGACGTGGATTGAAGGGCACAACAAGATTTTAGTGCAAAGAAATGCTCACTTTCTAAAAGTGGCATTTCTAGAATAGTAATATTAAATCCGACTTCACCCGTCAGCAGGATTTTGTATTACCATTCTGGCCATACTAAATATGACCTTCCTGCTCCTTTCAGATCAGCAGCTGCCACTTCAACAGTGTATGAGGGCAGCCCCAATGTTAGCCTATGAAAGGAGCAGGCCTCACAGTAGTGTAAAAACGAATTTAGGAGTTTCACACTACCAGGACATATAACTACACAGGTACATGTCCTGCCTTTTACCTACACCGCACCCTGCTCTAGGGGTTACCTAGGGCACACATTAGGGATGACTTATATGTAGAAAAAGGGGAGTTCTAGGCTTGGCAAGTACTTTTAAATGCCAAGTCGAAGTGGCAGTGAAACTGCACACACAGGCCTTGCAATGGCAGGCCTGAGACAAGGTTAAGGGGCTACTGAGGTGGGTGGCACAACCAGTGCTGCAGGCCCACTAGTAGCATTTAATCTACATGCCCTAGGCACATGTAGTGCACTCTACTAGGGACTTACAGGTAAATTAAATAGTCAATCATGGATAAACCAATCAATAGTACACTTTACACAGAGAACATATGCACTTTAGCACTGGTTAGCAGTGGTAAAGTGCTCAGAGGTCAAAAGCCAACAACAACAGGTCAGAAAAAATAGGAGGAAGGAGGCAAAAAGTTTGGGGATGTCCCTGTCAAAAAGCCAGGCCCAACAGATGGTAATGCCCAATCCTGTACTTGAATTGGTTCGGAACAACAAGCCTGCTCTACCACAGAAACATCAATATTTAAATCGTTCTCATTATTGGAAATAGTCGAGACACTCTGAGACATTGATGTAGGGGGTAAGCACTGCCTAATGGGAGATGTTTCTGGACTAACCCTACTTAATGATGATCTCCTATCTTTGTTAATTTTACTAACTACTTTAAACAGATAGTTATCCAAGGTCTTTGAGTCATTATTTGTAGCCATTTTAGAGGACCTCAGTTTGGACATGATGGGAACAGCAGGGTCGTCAATTATCTAATGGAAATATTCCTCAATAAATCAACTGGTTGCCTATTTATCAAAGTGCCCCCACAACAATACACGTCAGCCGGTTATCTCGATTTATTCCCCGTTTGAATCCACTGCGATGGTTCATCAGCCAGAACATAGCATTCTCTGCCTTCGTGGTAATGACTCCCAGTAACTATCAGGGAGATTCCGCAACACACAGACCACGAGGCGCTACTTCCGTTCCTTTTACCTGTCGGGACCCTTGGTTCCTTCCTCTTTCGAAAATAGAACAGGATAACTTCCTAGTTTTCCTAGTTTTCGCTAGCGGGAGACTTCCTCTCGTGGCGGTGCACACCCGCCCACCCAGTGCCTGCACTTGTTCCGCCCGGGCTCACTCAGCTCCGGGGCCGCTGCTGCTCCGATACCCCCAAGGCCCTGCCCCTCTCGCCGTACCTCACACTGAGGTCCCCTCGGCGGGGGCTGCGGGCTCCAGTGCCGGTGTTGTTGCGCAGGCTGCAGCAGGAGGAGTGGGTGGGTTCCTGATTCTGCAGGGGCAGGTTATAGCGGGGGGGGACCTCTGCCTCCCTGGGCTTGCCCCTCGGCTGCTCTCAGTCACCGGGCCCCCAGGTCGTCCCTTGGCGCTCTCGGGTGCAGCAGAGGCGTGCAGGGGATCTCGCCGCGCTGGGGGGCGCGCGCCGGTATGGGGCCGCTCAATCCAGCTCCAAGCTCCTCGCCTAGAGCCAACCGAGATTATCCTTGGCGAGGTTTTCCCCCCCACGGGCCCTCGCGCCCCCCCCAAATGCAGCAGTAGCGGTGGTGGAGGTGGCGGCAGCGGCAGCGTCCGTACTCCACGCCACGCCGCTCTGCACTCCGACGTGAGCCACCCGGCACCTGCGGCACCTGCGGCACCTGCGTGAGTTTTCGCCCGTGAGTCGGCACTAGTCCTCTCTACTCCATGCCAAATTGTATCCCTAAGCCTTGAAAATTCTTGTAGTCATAATGTTACCTCCTGCATTCAATAGTACACTAAAACCAATCTTGTTGTTTTTCACACTGTTTGTTTTGAATTGTTACTACTGCATGCGTTTTAAAATATTTAACCAGGACTCAAAATGTAAGCAGACCTATTACATTTGTCCGTGCTTGTTTTTGAAATTTATATTGCTAAGTAGAACGATAAACATCTAATATTGGGAGAAATGGCTCCTCCATGGGCCACGTATCTGAGGGACACATTCGTAGTTACTATCTAATTAGAGGCGATTGCTAATTGGTGATCTAACACACGCAAAAGTGAAATGTGAAGTTGACCTCTGCTTCTGTCACTATAATAACCATGGGCCATATGTACGAACACTTTTTCCCATAGACACAGAATGGGTAAAAACCTTTGCTACATATGGCCCCATATCACTAAAATCTTAAGCAAAATAGTCAATTACTGGCCCCACAATGGTTGGCCACTTAGGTTTCGATTAATTCGCCATTGAAAATGAGAGGATTTTTGCCAACAAGGAGGTGTTAAATGGAGGTGGCACACATTACAATACACTGCTTAGTTTTCCACTCTGCAGCTTTTCCAGAACAGATCCATGGTTCAAAAGGGGGCGCTACTTTTGCATAAGGTATTTAAAACCTCTTAGAGGTCAAACTTGCATCAAACATATTTTTACATAAAAATAATACAATATTGGGGAGTCCTTCATGAACCGACTTATTTAATTGTACTGGTCATCGATCGACCTCTTAAATGAGGAAACATCCCCCAGAGGCAAATTAGTGTTTTTCACTTTTACTCTGGGCTCCTCGACTTCATTTGTATGGTGTGTTTAAGTTTAAGTCGCAGAGTTACCATTGTGAGGTGGAAGCCGGTCCCTTTGGGCTGCTCTGACGCTGTTACTCCCGCTGCTTTACAAATAACAGTAGCGTTAGCAGGTGGAGCCTCGGCAGTGTCATCATTAATCTTACACCCTCTCCTTACTCTTCTGGAAAATACAATCTGCAAATCCCATTGAACCTAAATTCAATTTTCTTACATGTACGAGGGCCTCTCCTCGTCTATGAAGAACTGGCGGATGAAGTGCTGCGCTGTACAATTTCTGATAATTTATAATGGCACTTGGCCCGAGTTACCACGTCACTGAAGTGGAAACCTTTTTAAACGGCTGCTGTGGTCATCATTGTGCGTCTCGCTAACACGTCGCTCCATTTTGGAAATTTTCGCAAACAAATATATATATATATATATATATATATATATATATATATATATATATATATATATGTTTATTTATCACAATTTTTTTCTGTAGCACTATCACAGTGTAAGAAGACCTCAGGGAGCTTTGCTGATAGAGTCATGTAGTCATGTTGATAATAATTAACGTAAGAATACAGCATAATACGTCCACATCCATCCGTAAAGCAGAAATATGCACACTATTAAGACGAGGTTACATTTTCCGGAGAACCGCATTCACTTCATGGATACAGAAAACAGCCTGCGAATGGCCAGCAAATCTCGCTTCTTGCGCGGAGCAGAGTCCACTCTGGCGCTCGTCGTGCCTTGCACTAAAATTGCCTATACATCATGCACAGCTTCCTGTTTTTATGGGACCGGACCTCCTGAAAAAGGGAATAAATAGATTTCTAATGAGTTGAATCCACCTTAGGAAGCTCCTGTGTCGGTACCGTGCTGCCCAGGCAGCATTATTCCAGCTCTGGTGGAGAGGCTAACCCAGTCACTGGTTTTACATGCCACCTCTGGAGTATTGTGAGTAGAAATTCAAGAGGGGGAGTTGGAGGCTAATGCAATTTTTAGCATAAGCTTAAATATTAGACTGAATCAGAATCAGGCTAGATTATTCATTTTCTTGTGCGTTTTATAAACTAGTTGATATTGTGCATTTTTGTACTTGTGTTTAATGTATTTTGTGCTTTATAGCCCTAATATATATATTGTTTTACATAAAATAAATGTAAGATGTTTTTATAATATAAAATCGTACTGTTTTCACTTAGTGGAGCTTGTAATGGAAAAATACTTTTTAACATATCCCTAAAATATGTATGTGCACTTGGAATATAATATTACTTTTTGTGCCGTGCTTATTTATGAGGTAACCCAAATGGAATAACTAGTGTAATTTACATAGCACACACTAGAACTGAATTATCTTTTTAAGTCCAAATTCGGCCATACCAATGTGTGAAAGTGAATTATTTATTGAGGGGAAGACAGCCCACGAAAGTAAGAAGGCAACCGTTTTGTTGGGTCCAGTTAAACGCTACAGTATTTTAAACCTGAACTGAACCTCAGCCAGATATGACATGCAGCAGGCAAGTTTCACTTAAGAAAATCTGTAAAACAGTTAGAAGTACCAAAACAGTTAAAAAGTCAAAGACACAATGAAAATCTCACCCCAATTTATAATAACAGAGTAAAATATAATGAACAAAATGACTTCAAGACGTCAAAAATCCAATAAGTGCAATCAGAGGTATGAATTCTTAATTGTTTTGAGTAAAAATAATGTCAAAAAGCACTGAGCAACAAAGCAGGTCAGCTGGTCACGGTCGACCAGGACCTAGATGTGATTTCAAGCAGATCATGGTGAGGTGTGACTCGGATGTATATCAACCAGGTTCGATCCAGTCAGAGGTTTTACCTTAGGACTCATTTTTTATTTGAAAGTCACAATCCTTCAGTGTGGCTCCAAGACACTGGAAAGGCTTGGATGAGGTCCCAATGAAGCCACTGGTTTTGATGGGAAAAGGTCCGAGTTGGAAAATTCTAATTTTATCCCAAGGAGCATTCTCTCACCAATCAGATACTTTTGGCATCTTTACCTGATCAAGAATTTTACCATTTCACTTAGTCTCCATATTGGAACTCGGACTCCTCCAATGGGGCAAGGCTACGGGTTGTATCTGAACTCTGACTCCACAATGCTGGATATTTTCTCAGCAAGGTCCTGCTGAATCAAATTTGTTGCTGTAGAGAACCTCAGATTGGGGAAAACATATTTCTTCAGCCCAGAGGCAGTGCATCTCGAGAGGATCGTTCTAGGAGGTTTGTCCCGGTCCTCTGGAGGTGTCCAAGTCCAAATATTTCCTAGTCCACGGTATTCAGGAATGTTAGGAAAAGTCCACTTAGACACATCCAAGGTATAGCTCTCTCTTTAGATGCTGAGAAGTTCAACCTATAGAATGGTGACATCTGTTCAAGGTCTTCACTCGACTGGGTTTGGGGGACAACTTTTTCTCTACAGTTAGATGGCTCTACACAGAACCTACAACTCAGGTGAACTGCTGTGGCTTCTAGTCACCTATTTTTCTGATCTGTAGAGGAACCAGACAAGGGTGCCCCCTTTCACCACTGTTATGCCTGTTGGCAATAGAACTGTTAGTGGCAGCCATGCGCCAATCCCCACAGATCAAAGGCATACCCGCTGACGTCAGCACAGCCAAAATCCTGCTCTTCTCAGGGGACATTTCACACACACACACTGAACTATTACCAGCCCTAATATCCCTCTTCTCATCATTCTCTGAGATTTCGGGATACAGAATCAACTGGGACAAAGACGAAGCACCCCTAATGTCCTGCATCACAATGAAAACTTCCATTACCACCTTCCCATTTCACTGGAAACAACACTGCCATAAATATTTAGGTATCCTGGTCAACAGAGGCCTGAAATATATGATCTCGGACAACTTAGATATCCTCATTGCTAAAACCTACTTCAAATATATCAAATGGAATCACTTCTTATTTTTAATAATCTTTTTTTTAGTTTTCAATTAACAATACGCCTTAACAAGATCACAACAGAAAGCAGTACAAATGTACATATCAATGCAGACATCCTCACCACGTAATAACCAAAACAATGCCTACAGCCAACAATGGTACAGTCACCTTGTTACAATATCTTATCATTCAAAGTATTAGGACATATCAAGGAATACAGTCCATAGTCCCCTCTCCATCACCCACTCCCGTAATGTTCTCTCTCCTCCTGCATCTCATGCAGTGAATTAATACGTGACCTCTGGAGATGCATATGGATGTATCCCATCTTGCTCCCTCACCAGTGTGCTCTCCCTCCTGTGCTTACTCCTCCTTACTTTCCCCCCAAATGTATATTTTCCTCTGGCATCTTAGTGTCATTGCTGTCTCCTCTCCTCCCCCCAGTATTTGACAGAAGCTCCTGTGTTTGAGGTGAGTTCACATCCTGGCTTTGCGTGTCTTGCGTTCCATCCCCTGCCCAGTCTGTATGCATATGATCCATCAACATAGTTCAGATCTTGAGGTCCTCCTGCAGCTTATCATCTCTTTGATTGAGTTTCATGTGTATCTCCTCAGCTAGGGCCCACTTCTCCACATCCTGTAACACAGCACAATGGAGGGGGCTCTGACAGCTCATGGCTACCCGAGTCAAGCCAAAACCAGTGCCAGCTGTAGGCACCTCCATTGCATTTTACTCCGTATAGGTCTCTTGACAATACCAAGCAAGCACATTGGGGGGAATTCCTCCGTTCAGTTTTGCCACCACTTGCAACCAGTAGCCATGCACTATCAGGCAGTCATATACTATATGTGGAAATGATGCTCCTATCCCTCTACATCTAGTACAATCAGCCCCCCTATTCCCATACAATCTTTACAGTTTGATTGGGGTTAACTATGTGCAGTCGACGTGGTGAAAATGGGCCAACTCAAATCTGGCATTACACTGGAATTTTGTTATCAGTTCACACGGCAATTTCCAGTTCTGATCCATCAGGGTGGGCCCCAGTTCCACCCCCTGGTTCACCGGGCCACCTGCTATGTCCATTTCCTATCTGTTTTAAGTGCTTTGTACATATGTGTCACCATTTGTTTTGCTGACCCCGCTGTCAGAATCAAATGTAATGCATCCATCTGTCTGGGTGCATCCGGGAACTCTGTCTAAATCTCTTGTGGCATACCGGCCAGTTTAGTATATTGAAGGAATTGGTCCTCTCGCCTCCGCAAAGATTATAAATGCCTCTACCGGATACAAATCCCCCTGTGTCTTGCATCCTCTTTCAATCCACCACCTCATTGACATATCCTCCTCATTGTGGCTAAATGGGAGCAGCATCACACCCCCAATTCCCAGCAAAGGGCGGTCTACTGAGCACTCTAGTGACCACTTGCTCCCATATCTCAGCCACCTGTCTAACTAGGTATGGAGTACCAGGCAGCATTCGTAAGCCACGCATTAACAACACCATCAAGGAGTGAGTGCCGAATGTGCCCTGAAGAAGCTTCTTATTTCAATTGTCTTCATCAGTCACCCACCTGGCAGCATGCTGCAGTTTATTTGCATAGTAGTACAGCTCTAAGTCAGGGAGGCCCATACCCCTCCCCACCATGTCCCATGTGAGTTGCAGCAGTGCCACTCTACTCCTTTTCTCAGCCCACATCAATGAAATCAACAATCTGTCCAAGGGCTTAAATAAACTATATGGCAGTGTTTATGTAGCATTTTGTATCGTGTACAAACATCTCGGGAGGAATACTATTTTCACCATCGCAATTCTATCTGCTATAGACAAAGGCAATGTGGTCCAGAGGTGGACAGATTTCCTCAGCCCACCTACCAAAGCTTCCATGCAATATTGCCACTGGTCCTCTGCTGTACGTCCCACCACAAACCCCAGATATCGAAATGAGACAATCTCCCATTTCAGCCCCTGTGGGGCTAGGTCCTGTACCAGCACTCTCCCCACACTCCCAAAAGGAATAGCAGCAATTCTTCCCTATTAATACACAGGCGTAACACTCCCTCCCCTTGAAGGCCTCTAATTCCTCAGAAGGCAACTGCACTGACTCCTTTAGCCAATGCAAATAAAACAGCACATTGTCTGCGTATAGGGATACCAAATGGGTGGGGTCCCCAATCTTAATTCTGAAAGGTCCCATATCATTCAAGAGTTTCTCTGCCAGTGGAGCCATTGCTGGAACAAAGAGGAGTGGCAAAAGCAAAGAGCCATGTCGAGTGCCCGCCACACCTCCCAGTCACTCAACACCTCCCCCCCCAGTTTCACACACTTGCGCTGGGTGCCGCTAGGGTAGCCTTACCCATTTGCAAAAGACAGGCCAGTTTCCCATCTTAAACAGTACCTGCTGAAAAATACTGTCATTCTGTTGTATCAGATGCTTTGGTTATATCCACTGAGAGAAGAACTAGCTCCCTTGCTGTGTCCCGGACTGAATGGAACACATGTGTCAGTCTGTGCAGATTAAGCACCATGTTATGTCCAGTCATAAAGCCACACTGGTCTTTATGCACCAGTGCTCCTATTGCTCTTTTCTATCTCTCTGCAAGCATCTTCCGGAGGACATTAGTGTCTACATTAAGCATGGTGAGGGGCCTGTAGGAGGAAAAATTTGTTGCGTGTCCCCCCCCCTTTGGGGACCATACACACCACGCCCTCCCAGAGGGTTAGGGACATCAGGCCATTCCCTTGTGCCTCTCTGTATACCTCCAGCATTGGTTCTGCTAATAGTGAAGCATGTGCCTGGTAGATTTCCACTGGGAATCCATCTGCCCTGGAGTTTTCCCTCAGTGCATTTTTCCCATCGCTTACCTGACCTCTTCCAGGGTGATGCCCACCTCCAGTGCATCCCAAATCATAGACTGCAACAACAGCAAGGCCACTCTTCCCAGGTATTTCGCCACCAGTGTTTCATCGTCCATCGTTCCCTCTCCATATAGGGCTGATAGATGTGCTGTGGAGGTGTCATTGCTTGCCAGTTGCTTGGAAGCCAATGTCCCATCCTACTGGCATAGCTCTACTATCGAGGTCCTTTCTGTCTCCTGCTTCAGCAACCAGGCAAGTAGTTTGCTAGGTTTGTCCTCCTCCCAGTGCAATTGCTGTCTGTACTTCGACATGTAAATCTGTTCAATCTGTCCCATGTCTCCTCTATTCGCCATCAAAGGCCTACCATCAACCCTGTTTCCGCTTGACTCCCTTTATCTTCCCTTTGAGTGCCCACCAATTCATTTTCCAGATCACCTAGTTCCCTCTGCAATTGCCTATGTAGTCTGCATACCTTTCCAAGGCATTCCCCTATTATGACAGTTTTATGCTTCCCATTAAGTATCCCTCCTGTTTATCCTGCTCGAGTATTCTCCCAGGGCCTGTCTAAGTGGGACATCCAGGAGTACGTCCAATTGCATACACCAAATTTCTGTCCTTCTCTGTTCTGCACCCCACACCATTCTAACAGCAATGGGGTGTGATCAGACAAAAACCTGCCCAGGTAGGTGACCACCTGCACACCAACTCTCACACCCGCCATACGCAACACTTAATCCACTTAACTGTAGGTTCTATGAGTGGCTGAGTAATAAGAATACTTCATTCTTTCTCGGTGTTGTTCCTGCCACGCACCCACACAGCCCAGATTTTGCATTACTTCAATCAACATACACACATATGCTTGGTCAACGCTCTGGGGCCTGCCTGTCCATTTCCGCATTCAACACAGAGTTAAAGTCTTCCATTCACAACAACCTTTCTGCCATGTTATCTGTCACCAGGGACTGTATGCACAAGAAGAAGTCCCTATCATCAATATTGGGTGCATATATGTTCAGGATAATCAGGTCAGCTCCATCCAATGTCCCCTGCACTCTAAGATAGTGGCGCTGCATATCTGCCTCAATGTAGATCCTGTGAAAATAACCCTGGCACCACCCATATTGCCAACCCCCGGCACATGAGAAAAAAGTAGATGCAATCAATCACCCCCTCCATCTCTTCTCCAGCTTATCAGCTTTAGCATCCTTGAGGGGCATTTCTTGGAGGCATGAAATAGTCACCCTTATTCTTTTCAGATAAGAGTACACTCTATAACTCTTCACATAACTGCCCAATCCCCTGATGTTCCATGTAACAATCTTATATGTCTTTATCATGCAAACAGTTATTGCCCCACCCATCCTTGCCTCTTGTCTCTATTTCCTCACATGCCAACCTTTGTTCCCCACACCGGCTGCGTCCTTGCATGTTCAATTGTTACTCTCCATAGCTTGACTTGTACCATAACAATAAAAATAATAATAACAAACACCCACCTCCTGTCCTCACCCCAGACAATCGTTTGACTACAAAATACAAGCCTGTTTGGATCAACCACCTTTCTTAGCTGCGACAGCCCAGATACCCCTTAACCCGTTCCCACTGTGATTTAACTGGTGGTAATGCTGACGCAGTAAGCCAACACAGGTAACCTAGCTATATGTCCCCCACAGTGCAGGAGCGAGTTGTGCCAGTGGTTTTCCTCCCCCAAAATGGGGATGAGGGTCCACACCAGGTCTTCCTCCAGCTGCCCTAGAATCGCCTTACCAAAGTAATTTCCTGGGAAGAGGTAACATCTAGGAGAGACAATATAATTAAGCAACATTCAGAACAATTTGTTACCGAACACGCCCCCTTACCTGCCACATTAGAGTCTTATATGGTTGCCTGACGTTGCTCTCCTTCCCTGCCCTTACAACACTTACATGCCTGGTTTAATGGCGGACGTCCGCACCAAGTCCTTAACAAACACATTAATAAGAAGGTGACCCGCCCTGATGGCGTCAGTTCCATGCCTCCTCCTCTGTAGATTGTGACTGTCCCTGAGAGTCAGCCCAATGCATCCTTCTCAGCCGATCCATGCGTCCTCCCTGTTCAGTCCTAAAAGAGCCACGTTCCTTCTATGGCACCTTGTTCAATTGTTGCAGCCAAGCCCATACCTCCTCAGGTCATTCAAAGAAGTGGGTTTTCCCCTGTGCCACCACCCTGAGCTTCATGGGGAACAGCAGCATGTACGACAGCCCGATTGATCTAAGCTTGTGTTTGATGTCAACAAAGAATTTTCTCTGTGATTGTACTTTCTGAGTATTACTTGGGAATATATGATTGATGATGATGTGATTTTCATACTTCAACAACCCATTCTCACAGGCTGTCTCAAGTATACAGTCTCTGTCACAGCGGTTAAGATCAGCATGATTAGATCCCTTTGAGGGGCCCAAGCTGGAGGCACATCCCCAACACCCTGTGGACTCATCCCACTGCAAACATAGGGGAGAGGCCATCTGGTTTGAGTACAGTAAGTATCCAGTTCTCCAGGAAGGAATCTGTTGAGGAGCTTTCCGCCTGCTCCATGAATCCCAGTAGCTGCGGATTGTTGCACAGGAACACCCCTCTGTGCCCTCCACCCTTTCTTCAAGCATCCTTGCAGTGGCCATTAACTTTGCCACTTGTTCTTTTGAGGGGGAGTACATCTTGGTTCGGTCCTCCAGTCGTTTGTTCTGTGGCAGTTACTCTCACCAAGACCTTCCTGAGGTCCATGCACAGAAGGCCCACCTCGATGGCCCCTTTACTGATCTTTCCGTCCAGTATGGTGCAGGTCCCCTGGATTACATCCATCAATGCTGCTATGTAGCTCTCCCCTTCGGGTTCACTCGTCTGAGCATCAGTCTGGTGTGTGGTATTCTGTGGGAGCCCCTGCGGTGTGCATACTGGGTGATCATGTTTCTCTTCTGTCCTTTTGTTGCCTTGTCTTTTTCCATTATTTACTTCAGTGCTTCTCCCTGTACAGCCACTGTCAGCACCTTTGCTGGGTTCCATTGCTCAAGTCATAAACCAGTACTCACAGTTCAGCGGTGGGGTCGGTCCAGAGCACTCCACACAGTGTTGGACACCGAGTCTCCTACATCTCATGCTGCCTTAGGGCTTCTGTGCCTGTCAAACATCACCCCTAGGTCATAGACTGTCAATGTACACTCACCCCGCCATCGTGATACTAACCTTCTGCCACCTCAGGGGGGTCTTGTTTCCAACGTAGTTCGCTTTGGATCTCCTCGGCTCAGCATTTCCCAGGTCACCCCCATCAGTGATCCATCAATCCAGCCAGATTCTTTGAGTAGCGGGCACCCCCACCTCTCCAACTGATCCTTTCAGTGACCCCAGAATGCCACCACTGTATCCCCTCCATTAGCACGGTTCAGTCTTTGGTGGTGTCCCCAGTGTTTCCATGTATTCTCCCTGGGGAAGGTTGGCTTTTAAATATCCTTCTTCTTCTGCAACAATATGGCAGAATCTTGTCATTATTCCCAAAGTCCATGATGAGACTCATGAGTGTAGGCCCCAGGCCCCACCCATTCTTTGTGCAGCCACAGTCTGTTACTGCCTTGGCATCCTTTAGGTTCATAACCGATCTAGCAGCCTCTTTATTGGTTTTTACAGGGGCTCAGCATGTCAGTCTTCCCCTGCATGTGACCCTCACCCTGGGGCATTTCTCCTTCCTCCCAGCAACGTACCCTTGCCCATCCTAGGCCCAGCCCACTGCAGCGGCTCCACTCACTGCCCTGCCGGAGCCCCAAACAAATCAACAGCCTGTGTGTTACTCATCTCTTCTCCTGCTGCATGAAAGTGGTACAAAAGCCTCTCCGGCTACCTCCATCTTCCCACAGGCCATCTCCTTCGCAAGATGTTCCAGTGCTTGTGTTGGTCCCCTGCTCAGGGAGATGTGAATGCCAGATGATTCCCAAACTTGCCCACAGCTCTAGTGATCCACTGTTGCAGCCAGAACCACTCCACCAATCTGCCTCTCCTTGCAATCGATGGGCCAGGGCCACTGCTCTTCCATGCAGCCTCCTCTGTCTGAACACACAACAGGCCACCGGTGCCTCAGATTCCCACCTACACTCCAGATATTGGTCTCAAAATGATGGGCTCGTCATCAAGAGTCCGTATAGGTTGCTTGATGTTGTTTTTAGCACTCCTACAGGGAGGATGTTGCAGGATATATTACTGGGGCATAGAGCTCTGGCTTAGAGCATTCGATGAGCCATTTTGCCTGGCCCACCCAAAATGGAATGGCTTCAATCTATCCTTATGATGGAGACCCAGGCAGCAAAGATGGTGGTCCCACTCATTTTACATATGTCCTTCAAATGCTATCCCTGTCTGTCCTTGCTCCACCCTATGGTTGATAGATAAGTGTATCTGATCCTTTATTTGGGGTGATATGAAACCCAGTCTGTCCTTCTCCATCCTGATGGCACACAGGAAATGTGGAGGGCCAGGAGCAACTTGTGTAGAACTCTACTATGATGCCCTGCAACTTGCACAACTCCCTTACTTGAGACTGAGGGTACTAGACCTACCCCTTTTCGTCCACCTGGAATGCACCATGACAAGCAGCAGCCCAGGTCTTGACATCCTGTTTCACCATAAAGCACCCATTACACTACTGGCCAACCTCATTGTACGTACAATAGTATGGGTCAAGAACTATGCCCATAAACTCAAATATAGCCCTGCCCAATTCCACCAACAGGCTCCCCTGTAGAATAATGCAGCCTCTTAAGTGCGCAGGTGACCTTTTATGTCAATGGACTAGAAGGCAGCTGAGGTGCAGACCCTTAAGGAAATTGTGTGCAAAGGCAAATTGCAAACTTTAGTTTATCTACAGGAAGAGTACCGGTGCATACTACACAACTGGGGCACTACTCCCAATTGCATCGCTGACTACATGGCACTCTAGATATTAAGCCATGGAATGTTCAAATCTCACCCATCTTCCAATCCCTGGACCTCTGGGGAACCATAGGCATGTCATGTCCAGATTTGATCACTTATTGGTCCACTACCTTCACCCCCACCCTCTCTTGACCTTGTGCTGCACATCCTGCAGACCACTTTAGGACTTGTCTACACGGATAAGGACTGGGAATATCTGATTGCAGAACCCTGCTGTGGTCCTGCTCTCGGTCTCATGATCACCATACCCTCTCCACAAGCACAACCTCTGGTCATGCTCCATGAAACTGCCCATCTCCCTGATCTTACCACCCATACATGATGACTTCTGGCCATGGATCTGACCACAGCCAAAATATTTATCCACAACCACAGGCGCTCACAACTTATACCCACACATGGGGAATGGTTCACTGAGATGTACAAAGTGGCATCATATGAGTGTTTCATATATTGACTACAGGATAAGGCTGATCCGTTTGAAGCCACATACTCCCCATTTGTGACTCCTGATGTTACCCCCCAGAACCCACCTCCTCCTCCTCCTCTCCTTCAGTCCCACCTGGTCCCATGCACCCAGAATAGCCCCACACAGAATGACCTGCCCCTTCCCTCCAAGAAGCACCTCGATGAACGTGACGATGATGAGAACCCCCCCTCCCCACAATAGAACTAGGCCCCCATGACCCTTCCCAAGCACCCTTCTATCTGACCAGTTCTCTCCACTTCTCCCTTCCATGGACCCCCAACTAAGATACTACTGCCTTACCCCCATGCCCCTACCATAGCAAGAGATGATCTGACACCTAACTCCTAGGCAGGTCCTACAGTTTCATTGACCCATTTCACACAGACCATATCCCATGCCCACTACCACATCCAGACCCCCCTGGCATATTGGGTTGTGCACTTCATCTTCTCACACTAGATTGTCTGGATTGGGGCTTTTTACTGTTGTTGGTTCTCTGGATCTGTATGCTGGGATGGAACCCATGGTATGTGATTATGGGCCCGATCTACGATGCCTTTTAGCATCCGCAGAAGATGAAATTTGCCACTTGCGACTGCAAAAAGGCCAGGTACGATGTACCATCCCTTTTTTGTAATTCGGTTAGCAGTTACTCAGTCGCCAAATAGGGATAGCAACTTGCAATTAGGAAGGGGCGCTCCGAGTGTGTCCCTTCATAATTGCGAGTTGCAGTGGTATGTATGATTGCTTTGTGACCATGAATATGGTCGCAAAACAATCTCAGTTAGCACCAATTTCAAATTGGTGTTAACCCATTCGCAAACGGGAAAGGGTCCCCACAGGACTTCTTTACCTTTGTGGATGATTGTGAAAATATTTTTCACAGCAGGCAGCAGTCCACGGCCTACTCTGAAAAAAATGAAAAGAAAACTTTTCATTTTTCTTTTTGAAATGCAGCCCATTTTCCTTTAAGGAAAACAGGCTCCATTTTAAAACAAAACTGCTTTATTAGAAAGCAGTCGCAGACATGGTGGTCTGCTGAGCCCCGCACGCCACCATCCCTGTGAGTGTGGTCATTCCCAATGGTGTCGCAAATTTCAGCCTACCTCATAAATATTAATGAGGTAGATCATTTGCAACTCCGTTGGGAATCACTAAATGTGTCTGAGACACATTTGTACATTTCATTTTACTAATCTCTAATTGCGATTTGCAATGAATTGCAATTAGAGACTCGCAAAATGAAATGGCCGTACATATTGCCCTACATGCTTATTTCATGTAATGTTGTATCCCTGGCCTGTGTTTCCCAATAAAACTGTTAAAAACAATATACACAGCCAAGGGTCCCAGGACCTCAGAAACAACATTCAGGGTTCAAGGCAAACTTCGGCAGATGCCACGACAGAGTCAAGGTAATGTCCAGTTGGTGAGTTAGGCTGTTTAGGAAAAGCCCTCTTGCAGCTTGCTGTGGTCCTGTAGATTACACAGAAGATCAATCAGCTGACCCTTTGAGTCCACTTCTTTGTCCTAGGAACATGTGGGAGTAGGTCCATCCCTTTCAGGTCTCCTCACAGGTCTCAAACGGCAGGTGCAGTCCTTTTTCTGTTCTTCCAAAGGCCCAGTATTGTGCTGAGGAAGGTGGACATGGGAACCACATTTCTGGCTTCTCCTTCCCCAGCCTATAGGACACAAATCCCCAAGGCTACCATAACCACTTTTGCAGCAGTTCCTGTGTGCTCTAATGCAAAAAATCCCACTGAGCTCCTCTATCGCTAAATCCAAGATGTACAATTCTCTCCTTGTGCAGAGCCTGTGAGCGCATCCAGAGCTGTGGCTATGTCTATGAGCTGTCCCTCTTCCTTGGTCCTTCCAAACCAGTACTAGAAACATCTCCCCCTCCACTGGATTTGATGCATTCCTGACTGGCTGGACAAAAGCGAGGGCATGAGGTACGAGTTACATTTGTGTGTGACAGTGGAAGTCAACTAAGTTCCTGGGACAGTCCATCTGGTCTTCCTGCTAGAGGAACAAAAACCAAAAAATACTTCCCCACACCCAGGCACGTGCTCTGGGAGTAGTGTTCGCACCTCCTAAAGACCATTCACTAGCTGGGTGACAGCTTGAGGTTAACCTCCAGGAACTTCAGACAGGGCAAAGGCCTTTTAAAGACCCGTTTTCTTATTATTTAAATCGAAATTCTTGATTGTGTTACACTATTAATAGGTTTTAAAAACAGTCCTTGAAATATTTTTCTAGCTGGTCCCTAGCCTGAGATAGCAGAATTAATATTTGATAATAATATTTAATATTGCTTCCAAATGTTTCTCTATTTGTATGCCAATTAACCTACAGTGAAATTTGCTTTGGTGGCTAGTCACTGTAAGAACATGTTAACTTTAAATGTCTACACCTCCTACTTTTCGATACCATGTACCATGAATTGTTGGCTATAGAGCGGTTTATTGGTATTTCAAAGGGAGGTTTTCTGCTGACAAAACAGTCTATTTTGTCAGGTCGTGTTGCAGTTTTAAAACATCTGCAGCCAGGCTGTAGTGGTAGGCCTGGAATCATGTGTGTCTTGTAACACTAGTGAATGCCACAGTAGTGCTGTAGTCCATAGGAGAAATGTAACTTTCCATGTTGTGGGTGTAGATTGGGTACCATATTCATAAGCCTTAGAGAACATTTTGAAATGCCAATTAGGGTTTAGCTAATTTCAACATACTTTAGAGGTTAGAGCACATGTCTTGGGGCATGGTTAGTGCTGCCCCCATGCATAAAGTAAAAAAACCCCGCAGTATCAGTTCACAAAAGATAGGAGTGACCACGCATAAGGAAGCACTTTTTGTTTGTTTACAAATACCCCCAGTCTTAATCATACACAACCTTGGAAATGAAAAAAAATTATTAAATTAATTTCTTCACATTCACTGTTGGCTTCAAGTTAAAGTGGTCCAGTGCAGTTAGTTCTTCCACTCCTAATTGAAATGTACAATAAAACGGGAATTATTCATGCAATAGTATCTAGAGGAGATCCATTGTGACAACCCAAGGCAGTAGTTCATCAGTTACCACTTAAGATAGGAAGGAGTCATTTAGCACAATACTTAAAAACATTGTGTCAATAAGTTTTGTATAAGAACTGTTTGTTCCCTTGCCACAAAAATCTGTTGTTGATGTGGTTTAGTATTCCAATATGTGTTTTCTGTTTTTCCTGTTTAATTTACCATTTCATTGTGGTCAAAAAGTTTCACAAGGTTTGTGAGCTAAGCTTGGAATGATTTTTGGGTGCCCAAATCCTAATGGTGTATGGAAGCTTATACTGTCCCTTTAATGGTCTGCTGCGTCTTTTATTTGAGTGTAATGTGCTCCAAACCTCAAAGGACTTGGTTTGGACCTGCTAATCTATTACACCCCACTTCCTTTGGTTCCCAAGATTGCACATGCCTTACATTCCTGAAAAGAGCTTAATTCTCCTGCTCTGCTCCCTTATGGGCAGTGTCACCTGTCAGTTCGTCAAAAAGGATGGGACCACTCAATGGAGACATTGGTATTAAGAAGAACATGGGAGCACAATACCACTGCTATCTTGACAAATTGACACAGATATGGGCTTTTCATTGAAACATGCTTCTGTGAGGAGTTACGCAGAGGAGGTAATTTGGTTTCACCTTTGTCAGTATAGCATTGCTTCAGACATGTTAGGAGCAAGACCTCACCTGTTATATCTGTTAAAATAGTATATATAGTTGCAGCCACAAGAAAGGTCAGTAATGGACTATAATTTCCTTGTAAAGATTAAGGGGCATATCTAAACTCTGTTTGCTCCAAATGTGCGTCATTTGTTTTACGAAATTCGGTGCAAACTTAACTCCATATTTATATTTTGATGCTAGACACATCTAGCATCACAATTTTGGAGTTTGCACCATTTTTTGGTTGCATGAACCTACCTTGCGTCAATGAGATGCAGGTAGGCATTCCCATCCAAAAAATAGTGCCATATTTATCCCCCCCATGCAAGTATGACACACGGGTGGGGTGCGGACCCAAATAATGGCGCTGAGCTTGCTTAGCGTCATTATTTAATGCCCGGGTCAGACCAGGCATTAGGGGTTCTGTGGACCCATTTCCATGGTCAAACACCATGGAATGGGCCCACAGGTGCCCACTCCAAGCACCAGGAACACCCCCACCCACAGCAGAGGGACACCACAGAATTGGGGACCCCATCCCAGTTAAGTAAGGTAAGTATAGATAAGTATTAGGGGATTTTTTTAAGGTGCCCTTGGAGGCCCTAACAAGGGGCCCCCTGCATGATACTGGGGGCAATGGCCATTCCCAGGGGACACTGGTCCCCTGTGCTGGCCATTAGGGTGGTGGGAATGACTCCAGTCTTCCTAAGTGGGAGTCATGTTTTAGGATCGTTGTGCACCTAGAAATGACGCAAGGCTGGTTAGCGGCATTTTTGTTGCCACTAACCAGCCTAATGTCATTTTTTGGCACACAGCCTCCTACCCCCATACCGCCACCCCCTCCCACACCCGGCTAGCATCAGTTTTGATGATGCTAGCCCAATCTCAGCGCCGGCTTGTGCCATTCGTTAAATATGGCACCCGGGTGGCGCTGTAGAATGGTGCAAGCCGGCACTGATATTTTTGACGCAAAGCTACGTTAGCACGATTTTACAACAAAAAGTTTAAATATGCCCCTAAATGACTTACTGTGCAGTAGGCAATGTCTGGACTCCCATGGTGTCAAGCTCATCACAGGAGACAATTGAGAGTCACAACAATAAATTAGCTTTTCCCTACCATCCTACGCTATCTTTCTGACTTGCAGAAGCTTATATGAACAGGGAAACCTTTCAGTGAATGTGTGTTTATATGTATCTATGTACAGGCAACACTTATGATACTAGTGTGGTTGTTTTGATGCAAAGGATGTCATAGAGGGAGCCACAATATAGAATAATTTGCTGATGACCATAGGCTTTGTGATTTATTATCAAATCAAATCAAATCAAATCATAAATATTTATAAAGCGCGCTACTCACCCGTGCGGGTCTCAAGGCGCTAGGGGGAAGGGGTTACTGCTGCTCGAAGAGCCAGGTCTTGAGTAGTCTCCGGAAAGCGGAGTGGTCCTGGGTGGTCCTGAGGATGGTGGGGAGGGAGTTCCATGTCTTGGCCGCCAGGTAGGAGAAGGACCTCCCACCCGCTGTGGTGCGGCGGATGCGAGGGACGGCGGCGAGAGCGAGGTTGGCGGAGCGAAGAGGACGGGTGGGAGTGTAGAAGCTGAGGCGGCGGTTAAGGAGTTCGGGTCCCTTGTTGTGGAGGGCTTTGTGTGCGTGGGTGAGGAGTCGGAAGGTGATCCTTTTGTTGACGGGAAGCCAGTGCAGGTGTCTCAGGTGGGCAGAGATGTGGCTGTTGCGGGGTATGTTGAGGATGAGGCGGGCGGAGGCGTTTTGAATTCGTTGCAGACGTTTCTGGAGTTTAGCGGTGGTTCCTGCGTATAGTGTGTTGCCGTAGTCCAGACGGCTCGTGACGAGGGCGTGGGTCACGGTCTTTCTGGTGTTGGCGGGGATCCAACGGAAGATCTTTCGGAGCATGCTGAGGGTGAGGAAGCAGGAGGGTGAGGAAGCAGGAGTGTGAGGAAGCAGGAGGATGAGGTGAGGAAGCATTATCCTTCCAGAAAATGTTAAAAACATATGTTTTCTAATTATTTGCCAGATAGAATGCATAGTTAGATTAAAAAAAAAAATTTCAGTTACATAAACTGATTTGATGAACTAAAGGTGACCCTGGGAGCAACAGCAGGATCTAAATTGAGTCATCACAATATGTACATGGGCTGTCATCAGTCTTGCTAGAGTAATGACCCTTAAACATCTTATGTCCCAATAAATTTCACATTTGAGTTCCCTTCATTTGGTATTTTCCAGATTGTATTAGAGTACTGAAAATGCTTAATCCAACCTCGGTAACGTGTTTGTGTGAGCATAGGTCAAATAATTTTGAAACAAAATTCCCAAACATCTGGTTTATCTAGCAAGCATTTATAGATGAGTGCTTGATATCTATCAATTTTCAGCTGAGTTCTTGGAATTAATATTAAAACACCTTGATCATTTGTTAGATGTAAATGATAGTTTGTGTGTTTAAAATATTTTTTCCTTCTACTGATCGTTTTTTAACATCCATAAACGTCTTGAATAGTAGCACAAAAACACTGCTATTCCATCTTAATGATCTGACTCAATTTATGTTATGCTACCTGGTGTGCACACTTAGTGGTGTTAATTGTTGATTATGCACTGGTAATATGATAAAAATGTACAATTTAGCACTTTGTACTGAGTTCTATATTTAAAAGCTTTATAAGTGTCTTCTTTATAATAACAACCAAGTCTTCATAGGTGCCATCTTTTAAAATGTTTATGTACCTCTGAAGAATTGATCACATTATTGTATTGTGTATGAGTCCTTCTCAGGAATACCTCTAAATTGCAATAAACATATGCTAGGTTGTGGGCAATGTTTAAATAAAATAACCTCAAACTTAAAATATACCCCCTGAAACTAAGTGGTGGCTGGGATTACATATGACATTCTTCGTGTGATTCAGAAGATTTTAGTTACAACTCTTATAGGCCCATAGGACCTACATGCTTATAGGTTGAAATGAGGTTCAGTGTGGGTCGTAACCCATCAGCATACAAAAACTTGGTGCCCATTGGACAGATGTGTCTGTGGAACTGCACCAGGAGCTAAGCCTACTGGTTTTCCAGTAATTAATTAAGTAGCATCTCTTAGAGGTTCAGAGCAGGCCGAGCTACTTGAAAGTTTTAAGGTTTACAGTAGTAATAAAAACAAATTTTCTAGCCTTATCCACTATCAATTAATTAGCAGTGGCCTGACTCACAGTATTCACATTCATCAGGTATTTGTTTAATTTAGGAGTCAATTTGTGACTATTGTTAAATTCATAAATACTTTTTCAGCCAGTGTATGTAAATAGTGTTTCTATAGCACACACCTAGCCAGAAGGCATTGGAGCGCTGTACGGGGTCAAAGAAAAGCATAGAGTCAACAGGTAATAGTGGTGGAAGCAGAGTTGTGGTTGGTTAAAACATTGCGATGTAGTGTTCTTTAACATAGTGAGTGTTCAACTCTTTCATAAATTGGAGCAGCGCTGGAGTGGCCCTTATAGATTCCGGTTTGTTTTTCCAGATCCTGGCTGCATAGATGAAAAAGACCTGCTGAATCTTTAATAGTCATGATTTACTTGGTGTATTCCTGGTATAGGTTGTGACTTCCATGTTAGTCCTATGCATAATCATTTAATCATGCATAGTAATTTAAGTATTTGCAAATGTTTTATCTGTCACTCTGTAACATTTATTTTCTTGTTAGGTATAATATTTTTCTGTTCTACCTTCCATTCTGAGATTTGTTTCTCTGTCTCCCCAGGTTGAATCTCCTAGTGTATCTCTGATGAGGATATGCCTAATAACGTTTGTGAATACCCACAATCTTTGATTTTTTTTGGTGTTCATCTAATAAGGCAGGCTTTTCCATATCAGAACACCCACATCAAACTCCCAGTAGCAGATTTCTTTCTCATATCAAACGACACCATACTGTTGACATGTTTTCTGTGACTAAATTATTCATCTTTTCTAAATATCCAATGTAAGTTTACACTACTGGTGTCTGGAATTTGTTCTAATTAAGCAATTTTCAGGAAAATTATGCAAAATTACACGTAATTACGCAAAATACAAATCCGTCATTTAGTGGTATATTATAGAGTAAATTGCACCCATGCATCAGTATTTGATGGGAGAAATAATTTCTAGCTACAAAAGCGAAAAACACAATTCTGGTTGTTCTCACACTCCCACACAATAATTTTGCCATGAACATTGGTGTAGTTACTCAAAATGGCATATCGGAGGGATTTTCATAAGAATAGTAACCCGAAATTCACAAAACTAAACACATTACCCTGGTGCCATTTAAATGTCACCAAGGCCTAGTTTACACATGTAAATGGAGGAATCTGTTCGCCTAAATTTAATTTAGGTGCACAAATACCTTTGCACAATATGCCCCTAGTGATCCTCAATTTGAGTTTGTAGTCAAAATCAAATGACCTACTACACAATCTGATTTGTCCTGTGCTAAAGAAACATCTACTCGCAAATCACACTAGCTTAAATAGATGAATTACTCGATATTCTGAAACAAAATATACATATATTAATTTGAATCAAATACATTCCACCCAATTCCCCATCATTTTGAGGCAAATTACTCTTATTGTAGTTCTGGCTTACTTCTGAGTTACAGGTGTACGCTAGGAATGCTTACAGCTTCTACAGCACTGGTCTGCACGAGAGCACTGATGTCGTTGGATCTCTGTGAGATGTTCAGGTTGTTTACCCTGTCAGTTATTAGATTCTCTACATCCGTTGCAAATGAAGATAGCAAATATCCCCAAGTGATAGAGTTGAGCAAAATTCTGAAATTGCAGCTTGAGAAGGTAAGGAAAAACACTCCTCTGTTTTAGCTGATTGTATAAAAAAGCCTTACTTTTTTTACTTTATTCAACCATATACACCATTTAGATGATCAAAAAAATTGTAAAATTTAGGAGTATCAGACCAGTTAGCAGCCATGCAGGGGAAGCTACAGATTATATCAGTTTCAAATATCCTGTCTAATATTGTTGCTTGCTCTCAAGTGCGGTTCTGCTCATATGAAGTAATTTCTGTTAATACCGACATGGAGTCATAAATGGGAAAATACCTGACTTGAAAGTCACTGTCTAATCATTATGGACAGTTAATGAAGTGTTATCATACTGCGTGGCAGCTATCTTCATAAAACAGATTGCAGAATCTTGCATGCAAACACTGTGTTCTTTCCTCACTTTACATATTTAAGGATAGTTACTGTTTATGATCATAATTCCTCTAAAAAATATGGCCACTCCCACCTTTGAACTGGAGTAAACGCTTGGTTATAGGTGATTTGTTTAGCACAGATAATTTGTTCAGCTTCATGCATTGAAATCTTTGGCAATTCGGTTCTCTTACCATTTCCAAAGGTGACAATATTTTTAAGATCTATGGATCTATCATGCATAGTTGCGATCGCAAAAGGCGACGGCAAAAAATGCATTTTGGCATGTATGAATTCCAATTTGCGATTCGCTAAGATGTTACCGAATTGCAATTTGAAATTGTGACTACGTACCGATTTGGTATTAAGAAGGGGTGTGTCAAGGGCATCCCTTCCTAATACCGAATCGCAGCGGTATGTAGGAATGTTTTGTGACTGAAATGCAGTCGCGAAACATTGCATTTTATCACCTACTCCAAGTAAGTGGTAACCCATTCACAAACATTTTTTGAGAGCAGGCAGTGGTCCACTGCCTACTCTTAAAAAATGAAAAGAAAACTTTTCAGTTTTCTTTTTTAAACACATCCTGTTACTCTTTAAGGAAAGCGGGCTTCATTTTTTTTAAAAAAAGACTGCTTTATTTAAAAGCAGTCACAGACATGGTGGTCTACTGAGCCCAGCAGGCCCCCATCCATGTGATTTTAGCGTTTTCTAATGGGTCTCAAATTGCAACCTACCTCATGAATATTAATGAGGTAGGCCGATTTGTGAGCCATTAGGAAACACTAAATGAAACGCTTAGAGTTTCATACATTCAAATAGCGATTACCTAATTGCGATTCGCAGAAAATCACATTGGGTAATCGCTATTCCAAATATTGATACATCTGGCCCTATATTCGGACAATCATTGACACTGATGCAGCAATTTCACCACTCAAGGCATAATAGATGCCTGTCGGATTGGCTGGCATCTCAACCTCTGGGAAAGTCTGCCTTGCGGAATTCAAACTCATGACCACTAGAACACTACATTCAGAAGCATCGATGTCCAGCTCACTGAGCCATCTTGCTGGCTACTGGTGGTTGCTGCATCCTTTCTCTTTTCAATTCATTTAGCTAATAACATCTAACAGTGAGCGTTTGTGTATATGTAAATTGTACTCTGTTGCATATGTTTCTTTCTCCTCAAACAGTGCTTTAAAATTAGGTTTGTTTTTCGATCGATCAAGCCTGCCATTCTTTCAGTTCTGTAGTGCACGTAGGTTTATGCATCTATACTAATTCTACTGACGTCTAAGGTCACGTAAAGATGAAAAACACTTGAATATAACGTGCAATATGGGGACTATCACATTAGCACGGTGAAACCTTTCAGTGCAGGAAACAATACTCAGGGAAGAATATTTCTTAAAACAAAGCTACAATTCCTTAATTGCCGTCATTAGATGAATGATTACTCGTGGCAGTAAGAGGTTCATTGCAGGTAATTAGCAGAGAGGGTTATCCATGAAAGTGTACCACTCTCTCATCTCCTGCCTAATGAAAGCAAAGGTAAAGGCTCTTAATTGAGCTACATTTTGTGTTCAGAACTGGAGCTAAGGAGAAAAAACGATTTTAGAATTAATTTCTTTTATATCTTCAAAGACATTTGAAAATCTACACTAGTTGTCAATTACATCAGCAAATTGCACGGTCAAAGAAAGTGTAAGCATAGCTGCTTCATCAATGAAGAATTATTGTAGATATCGTCTAACTTTGTCAGAAATGTCACTACCCATAGCGTCAGAGTTCTCTGCCAGTAAGGTCTGAATAAGGGCCAAACTTAATATTAATACTACTTCACATGCTTCCCTGTACTTCCCATCCGATTTTCTGTAAATAGTGCTCAGCTAATCTCTCCAGCCGAAAATATTCTTGACAGTGGAGGGGGAGAACCTTTCTCCTGAAAGAGTCTAATGTAGTGACAACTGGTGCTGGAGCTTAGTAGGCAGGATATATGAAGTAGTAATAATGATGAAACTAGTGATGGAGGGTAACCAGGTAGTAGATAGATTTCATTCACTAAGGATAGGTCTAGTGAAGTATATATATATTTAAGTGTTTTTCCCGTGCTGCAACAGTAAAAAACCAGAGGAATTTTCGGGGGTAAGGAGAAGAAGACTACTCTGCCCAAATAACAACTATCTTTGAATGCCATCATCGCAATTCTACCTTCTAATGTAAGTAGGTTTCTTATTCGTGTTTGAGAGAAAATGTGTCTTTTTGTAATGGAGACCATATATCATATTAAACCAGTGTCGAGGAAAAGCCACCCTCACCTCCTTCTCAGCTTCCTTACCTCAGACTATTTTTTCATCTTTGCATCACCGTTTCACCAGCCAATTCAAATTTAAATTTGTGTTCATATTATTTTTTATCACAAAACCCAGATAAACTCACTAGTTACACCCATCACTGTCCATGCACTTGAAGGTGGAATATGTCCCCTGAACTCTAAACCAGAGAAAAATCATCATGATAAAGCCTAATTTATGGTCCTCTCATTTTATTTATTCACCCCTCTTCATGAACAAACCATCAGAGGCTCTCAAATCTGAGTCATCCATAACTAAACGTGTCACAGAAATATTGTTCCAAACCTTCTTTTTAGTTCTTGGTTATAGACAGATTTAAATGTATATTGGCCAGACCTTGATTGCATGGCTTTGTCGTATATCTACCTTACCTGCTCATAATTTAATGGCTTTTATGCCTACTCATGTGTAAGTCACACTCAGAAGGAGAGAGGGTCCCACAGCTGTAAAATGCTGACAGCATTTTGCTCTTAACATGCCTTTTTGTTACCTTTTGTTAACAAATATTTTAATTTACTGATCTAACATGTTAGTTATGTGAATTCAAAATAGACCATGCACATGAATGCATCATGTTGCACGTGTTGCGACGAGCGCATCCACGTGTTGTGTGTGATTCCGTAAATATGGTGCTCGGCCAGCGCTCAAGAATGGTGCAAGCTGGTGCAAAACTTTTTAATGCAAAACTTCGTTAGTGCAGTTTCGCACCAAAAAGTATAAATATGCCCCTAAGTATATGGCAGGTATAGGTCCAATATCTCACCAACTGCCAAAGGTTCCTACGATCAGTCTTAGGTTGCCTTCTAACCTAGATAAAAACACCTTGACAGTTAAGTCATGTTTCTAAAGACAGTATCTAGAGAACAATGTAATGTAAAGTAAATATATTGAATATTTATAATACAGGAATCTTTCAAGCTGGAACCTCTTTTATGCCGAAGTACTTAAACAGCTTTTCTCAGGCTACTTAATCAAATCAGAGCTATTTAAGTCAGCTGTTTTGTGGACATGTTAATACCAGAATATCGAGTAATGCTGTCTTTAAATTTTCTGTTGTCAATAATGATGAAGTGTATAAGACTCCTATGGGAAAATAATTGATCAAACATGCTGGGAGTTAGTATCACTCTTGATTTCCCATGCTGAAACTTAGATACTCCAGAAGTTAATGATGATATTTAACATAGAAACATGCCCATCATAACCACTCAATATTATCTTTTGTTGCATCCTTTTCAAGAGTTTCTTTATCCAGTGTTAGACATGACAACAGCTTAGAGTATGAAAACCTTAAGATGCTGAACACTTAATAAAACTCATGTTTTCCCCATTCTTGTAATTCTTCCCCACATGCAGTGATATGCACCTTGATGTAGAGGTCATAGTCTCAAACACTTCAATTGGACAGCTACTCGATGGCTAATGAGACTATGTTATACCTATTTACAACTAACATTGCCCAACATAATCTCCTGCCATATGAATGGATTGATTCCAAGTGTGTGGAATTTGTTAGGGCTAACAGATATAAAACCATTGAAGATCTTACAATTTATATATAAGAAAGTGAAATATTTGAAAAAAAGATATTGCTAAATGGAAAAGGAAAAGACTGATTAGCTGTGAATCTTTATCAGAAAACAGACAGGGCTATTTTGTCTTTCTAGTAGATTGTAGTGTCCTGGGAGCCAATTACAGAAAGGACCATACATACAGTAATTAATATGAATTTGATGTAAAACCTCAAGTCCACCTCCTCCCCTCCCTCACTTAAAAGGAACCCGAGCAGCTGGAATTCCTTTCACGAAAAACTGAATTAATCGCTTTGAACAGTGTTAGACTTGGCATCCTTGGAGTGGTCTCCCCTAACTTCCTGCCTCTGTTTCCTAGGTTGTTGTTGTGTGCTGGACTCTGTTTTTGTTGTTTGAGTTACTCTGGGCACTTTACCACTGTTATTCAATGCTAACGTGCAAGTGCTCCTATGTCAAATATATGTGAAATTGCACTTCCATGATTGGCATATTTGATTTACTAGTAAGTCCCTAGTACAGTACAGTAGAGTTGCCCATGGCCTGTAAATCAAATGCTACTAGTGGGCCTGCAGCACCTGCAGCACTGGTTGTGCCACCCACATTAGTAGCCCTGTAATCTTGTCTCAGACCTACCACTTCAGTGTCTGTGTGTGCAGTTTTAAACTGACAATTCGACTTGGCAAGTATACCCACTTGCCAGGCCTAAATCTTCTCCTTTTATTACCTGTAAGGCACCCCTAGGTTAGGCCCTAAGTAGCCCATAGGCAGGGTGCAGTGTATGTTAAAGGTGGCACATTTACTTTTGTGTTTTACATGTCCTGACAGTGAAAGACTGCCAGATTTGGTTTTCACTGTTGCAAGGGCTATCTCTCTCATAGGTTAACGTTGTAGCTGCCTTTAACTGTTATTAAAGCACAGATTATCTTTGGTAGCAGAAAGACATGTGGAGCTTGGGGTCTCTGAACTTACAATTCAAAAAATCATCTTTTTAGTGAAGTTGGTTTTTAGATTGTGTGTTTGAAAATGCTACTTTTAGAAAGTAAGCATTTTCTTGCTTAAACCATTCTGTGACTCTGTCTGTTTGTGGATTCTCTGTCTAAGTCAGTTTGACAGTTGGGCTGTTTGCACTTCTCCTTTAGATAGTGACTCCAACAGAGCTGGGGTGTAGCCTGCATATCCTGATGAGCCATCTGTGCTTGGAGGGAGGGGAGACGTGGTCACTCACACCTGAAAGGGCTGTGCCTGCCCTCACACAATGCAGTCTCCAACCCCTAGTGTGTCTCTGGGGCTTGGCCTGGGCAAGGCAGGTCCTCACAAACAAGAGAGACTTTCCTTTGAAGTAGGCCTACTTCAAATGCAGAAAGGGGTATAAGAAGTGCACCTAAAACCCCTGAAAATTAGAACACTTCTGGAACCAAGAGGAACCTCTGCTAAGGAGAAGAGCTGAAGAGCTGAAGAGCTGAGGAGAAGTGCTGCCCTGCCTCTGCTTTGTGGAGCTATCCTGCAGTTAGTGCTTCTGCCTGTGAAAGGGGACAAAGACTGGACTTTGTGGTATATTCCTGCTTGAGAAGAATCTCCAAGGGCTTGGACTGAGCTTGCCCCCTGTTCTGAAGTCTCAGGGCCATCAAAGACTTTTCCTACCAGCACCTGGACTCTCTGCTGAGACTCCTGCCCTGACAAGTGGTGCCCTATCCAGTCCCTGGGCCCTTGAAAGGAGAAGCTGGTGAACATCCAAGAACCCTGACTTCAGGCGACACCGGACCGACGCCTCCACTGTTGACTCCTGTGACGTTGCCTGCAACTGACTTCGTGGTCCTCGCTGGAGTGAGACGACCCTCACAGGCCCGACACCACTGCAGCCCCGCCAAAGTCTGTGACTCAGTGGAAGTCACCGTACCACTCGTGACTGCCAGATATCGACTTCGCCTGAAGGGCGCGGTTTCAGCACTTCACACCGACGCCGCCTCACCTCCACAGCTCCTCAGCAAGGACCCGATGCCTCTTTGTGACGCCTCCGCTACTTTGCCCCGCAGCACCAGAACCAACACCACCTTGGATTCAGCAATGCCGCGATCCCTGACTTCGCGCCGCTGACTTGCTCTCACAGTTTACTAAGGTACTGTACCTGGGGGTCTGCATGACTCCGTACCCTGCACCATTGGCGTCGGATTGTTGGGAACGACTCCGTCACAACTCCGTGTTATTACCTCACCAAAGCATTTTGAGTTTCTAAGCACTATTTTTTAGCTTAATCTTTAAAAATTCATAACTTGACTTGTGTATGTAGGATTTTTGTCATTTTTGGTAATGTTTTGTTTAGATAAATATTGGCTATTTTTCTAAACCTGTGTTGAGTCATTTTATGTTGTTTTTACTGTATTACTGTGTGTGTTGGTACATATACTTACACCTGGTCTCTAAAGTTAAGTCTGCCTGCTCGTGCCAAGCTACCAAGGAGGTGAGCGGGGGTTAACTGAGGGTGATTCTCCTTTACCCTCACTATAGTGAGAGTCCTTGTTTGGACAGGGGGGTAACCTGGCTGCCAACCAAAGACCCCATTTCTAACAAACAGTGTTAGACCTGACAGCCTTAGGGTAGTCACCCCTAACTTTTTGCCTGCCTCCCTCCATTTTTTTGGACACTGTTTTGCTGGTTTATAGACTCTGCGCACTTTACCACTGCTAACCAGTGCTAAAGTGCATATGCTCTCTCCCCTAAAACATGGTAACCTGGAATCCTACCTGATTGGACTATTAATTTACTTATAAGTCCCTAGTAAGGTGCACTTTATGTGCATAGGGCTGGTAAATTAAATGCTACTAGTGGGCCTGCAGCACTGGTTGTGCCACCCACTTAAGTAGCCCCTTTTTCCTTGTCTCAGGCCTGCCATTGCAAGGCCTGGGTGTGCAGTTTCACTGCCACCTCGACTTGGCATTTAAAAGTACTTGCCAAGCCTAGAACTCCCCTTTTTCTACATATAAGTCACCCTTAAGGTGTGCCCTAGGTAACCCCTAGGGCAGGGTGCTGTGTAAGTAAAAGGCAGGACATGTACCTGTGTAGTTATATGTCCTGGTAGTGTAAAACTCCTAAATTCGTTTTCACACTACTGAGAGGCCTGCTCCCTTCATAGGCTAACATTAGGGCTGCCCTCATACACTGTTGAAGTGTCAGCTGCTGATCTGAAAGGAGCAGGGAGGTCATATTTAGTATGGCCAGAATGGTAATACAAAGTCCTACTGACTGGTGAAGTCGGATTTAATATTACTATTCTAGAAATGCCACTTTTAGAAAGTGAGCATTTCTTTGCACTTAAATCCTTCTGTGCCTTACAATCCACGTCTGGCTGGGCTTGGTTGACAGCTCCTTGTGCATTCACTCAGACACACCCCAAACACAGGGTACTCAGCCTCACTTGCATACATCTGCATTTTGAATGGGTCTTCCTGGGCTGGGAGGGTGGAGGGTCTGCTCTCACACAAAGGACTGCCACACCCCCTACTGGGACCCTGGCAGACAGGAGTAAACTGAAAGGGGACCTGGTGCACTTCTTAGCCACTCTTTGAAGTCTCCCCCACTTCAAAGGCACATTTGGGTATAAAACAGGGCCTCTGCCCTACCTCATCAGACACTTGCTGGAGAAGAAACCTGAACCAGAAACTACATCCTGCCAAGAAGAACTGCCTGGCTGCTCAAAGGACTCACCTGTCTGCTTTCTACAAAGGACTGCTGTCTTGCTGTTGCCCTGCTGCCTTGCTGAACTCTTGTCTGGCTGTGAAAGTGCTCTCCAAGGGCTTGGATAGAGCTTGCCTCCTGTTCCCTGAAGTCTCAGGACCAAAAAGACTTCTTCCTTTCACTTGGACGCTCCGTGCGCCGAAAATTTCGACGCACAGCTTGTTTCGCGGCGAGAAAAACGCCGCACACCGACGCTGATCGACGCGACGCCCTCGGGACGATCGAGACTTCGACGCACAACCTCGCAAGGACAAAGCCGCCCGACTTTCCAGGAGAAATCGACGCGACGCCTACCGTGAGTGCGAAACTTTGACGCACGGCCTCGCAAGGACAACGCCGCCCGACTTCCAAGGAGAAATCGACGCGACGCCTGCCGTGAGACCAAACTTTCGACGCACGGCCTCGCAAGGACAACGCCGCCCGACTTCCAAGGAGAAATCGACGCGACGCCTACCGTGAGATCGAAACTTCGACGCGCAGCCCCGCAGAACGACGCGCAGCCGGAAAACAAGCAGGAGAATCCACGCACAGACCCGGGACATCTGGTAATCCCCGCGATCCACAAAAAGAGACTGTCTGCGTGCCGGAAAACGACGCCCGACTTCCCCGCGTGGAAAAGAACGACGCAAGTCGGTGTGTGCTGAGAGGAAATCGATGCACACCCCCCTTTTTCCACGCATCTCTTCACCTGTGGCCCTCTGAGGAGATTTTCCACCAGAAACCAGGTACTTTGTGCTTGAAAGACACTTTATTACATTCTAAAGACTTAAGACCCTTTATATCACTTTCCTGTGATAGTTCTACAATTTTCCATTGCATCTTTATTCTTTTTGACCTACAATTATCCTGATAAATATTATATATTTTTCTAAACACTGTGTGGTGTATTTTTGTGGTGCTATATGGTGGTATTGTATGATTTATTGCACAAATACTTTACACATTGCCTTCTAAGTTAAGCCTGACTGCTCGTGCCAAGCTACCAGAGGGTGGGCACAGGATAATCTTGGATAGTGCGTGACTTACCCTGACTAGAGTGAGGGCTTTTGCTTGGACAGAGGGTAACCTGACTGCCAACCAAAAACCCCATTTCTAACATTGGTGATCAGCGGTGAGGATAGGACTTGTATTTGTGCAGTGACATACAGTAGCTAAGTATTTCACTACCTACCCACAGTTGAAGGTCAACTTGGTTTTTATCTCTTTTTGAAAATCCGTTTTTTCCTGACAATTTTCAAAAACTAAATCCTCACACAACATGTCTCTGACTGGGTCTCAGACAGGGGACTTTGACCTAGTCCAGTTGGATACATACACGGTCAAACAACTAAGAGGATTCTGCAGGGCGTTAAGGGTACCCACCCAAGGGGCCTCCAGAAAGGAGGACTTTCAAGTGGCGCTGAGGGCCTGGGCAGAAGCCCATTTAGAGGATGATGAGGAAGAGGAGCCAGAAAATGGCCCCTCAGAAGGATTTTCACTCTCTATGGATGGTGTTACCACTGCAATTGTGCACCCTTCCAGACCAGGGAGCAGTGTCTCCATGCAAAGCCTGACCGCAGAGGAAAGGAGAGAGGAAAGGGAGTTCCAATTGCAAATGGCAAAACTGAAAATTGAGGCACAACAGGAGGAGAGGAGGGCAGAAAGAGAAGCCAAACAAGCTGAGGCTGAAAGAGCAGCCAAACAGATTGAAGCTGAAAGAACAGCCAAACAGATTCAAGCAGAAGCTGAAATGGCAGCCAAACAAGCAGAAGCTGAAAGAGCAGCCAAACAAGTGGAAGCTGAAAGAGCGTTGGCTGAAAAGAAACTAATGTTGGCTCATGAACTGAGTCTCAAGGAGCTGGAGATCAAGGCAAGACAGTCTGAATCCAGCAATAATGGTGGCAGCATACAGACAGGACCTGCTGGAGAAAAGAAGGTTCGTATACCCAAAAATGTGGTGCCCAGTTTTGTGGTGGGAGATGACATAGATAAATGGTTAGCTGCTTATGAAGTTGCACTAAGGGCTCATGAGGTTCCTGAAGGGCAATGGGGGGTAGCTATGTGGGGTTATGTGCCGCCATTGGGGAGGGACACACTTCTCACATTGGATCCACCGGATCAAAACACATACCCACTCCAGAAAGCCACTTTACTTGCCAAGTTTGGGCTGACCCCTGAGGGATACCGTCAGAGGTTCAGGGACAGCACCAAACAAACCACACAAACATGGGTAGATTTCTTTGATTTCTCTAGTAAGGCACTGAATGGATGGTTGCGGGGCAACAAAGTAGCAGATTATAAAGGTTTATATGACTTGATCCTGAGAGAGCATATGCTTAATGTTACTTATACCGATTTGCGCCAGCACCTAGTGGATAGTAAGCTGACTGATCCCAGGAAGCTTGCTGAGGAGGCGGACCTCTGGGTTAGCACCAGAGTGTCCAAAAAGGTACCTGGGGGGGACTCCCACAAAGGAGGTCAGGGTTCCCAACAGAAGAAAGAGGGGGGAGATAAACTTACAGATAAGGAACTCTCTAAAGGCCCCCAAAAGAATTCCCAGGGAGGGGGTGGCAACCCTTCCTTTTCCAAATTTGGGAAAAAGCCAGGGACATTTGACATGTCAGGAAAATCTAGCCCCAAATGCATGGAGTGTTACCAATATGGTCACTACAAAGGCGATCCACAGTGCCCCAAGAGGGCACCGTCCACTACCGGACAGGCACCTGGGTTGACTAGTGTAGCACTCGGGGGGGAGATGGACCCAACTAGCTTTGGGGAGCAGGTAGAGATTTCCCTAGTGTCCCTGGGAGAAGGAGAAATGGTGCCCAAGGCCCACATGCCCAGAAATACTTCCAAGTACCGGCAGTGGGTCACCATTGATGGGCAGAGGGTGGAGGCTCTGCGTGACACAGGAGCCAGTATGACTACTATCAAGAGTCAGCTGGTGTCAGCAGAGCAGATAGTACCTAATACATTCCACCAGGTCAGAGTCGCTGACAATCGCGAGAGTCACCTACCGGTGGCTCTGGTTCCCTTTGAGTGGGGGGGGGTCTCTGGTACTCTGAAAGTAGCTGTGAGTCCTGCCATGCCGGTAGATTGTCTGTTAGGCAACGACCTTGAGCACACTGCTTGGAAAGAAGTGGAGCTCAGGTCTCACCTGGAGATGTTAGGGTTACCTGAGTGGGTCTGCATGACCACACGGTCCATGGCTGACCGAGAGGGAAGTCAAGGGCATCTGGAGCCTGGAACGATGGCCCAGAGAGCTGCCAGGAGGAGGGACCAGGGGTGCGGGAAACCGGCCCCCGCTGTTCCCACAGTGGCTGACGGGGCTCCTGAGGAGGAGGCTTCCGAGCCAACTGGGGAAGACATCGCCGCCCTAGGTGACTTACCTGAGCTTGCTGGCTGGCAAGTTGAGGGTGGACCCACCAGGGAGGAATTCTGCAAGGCGCAGAAAGAATGTCCCACTCTAGAAGGTTTGAGGAAACAAGCCTCAAACCAGGCAGCCGGCGACGCCTCTGGCGATCACCACCTATATTGGGAGAATGATCTCCTCTACAGTGAGCCTAAGGTTCCGGGCTTTGGGGCAGCACGTGTGCTGGTGGTCCCCCAATGTTACCGAACCTTCCTACTGGGTCTGGCTCACGACATTCCCCTGGCAGGACATTTGGGGCAGGGCAAGACCTTTAACAGGCTTGTCACCCACTTTTATTGGCCCAAAATGAGGACACACTCAGACAAGTTCTGCAGATCCTGTCCTACCTGCCAGGCCAGTGGTAAAGCAGGAAAAAGGGTTAAAACCCCCCTGATTCCACTTCCTGTCGTTGGCACCCCCTTTGAAAGGGTGGGCATCGACATTGTTGGCCCCTTGGACCCCAAAACTGCCTTAGGCAACAGGTTCATCCTGGTTTTGGTGGACCATGCCACCCGTTACCCAGAGGCAATCCCTCTAAGGACAGTAACTCCACCGGTGGTGGCCAGAACCCTGATGGGGATATTTACCCGTGTGGGGTTCCCCAAGGAAATAGTGTCTGACAGAGGCACTAACTTCATGTCTGCATACATGAAGTCGCTGTGGGATGCGTGTGGTGTAACTTACAAGTTCACCACACCCTATCACCCCCAGACGAACGGTCTTGTGGAGAGATTCAACAAGACCCTGAAAGGCATGATTGGTGGCCTCCCTGAGGCCATGAGGCGTAAGTGGGACGTCCTCTTACCATGCCTTCTCTTTGCTTACAGAGAGGTCCCCCAGAGAGGGGTAGGGTTCAGTCCCTTTGAACTTCTCTATGGGTACCCTGTCAGGGGACCCTTAAGCATTGTCCAGGAGGGATTGGAGAAAGCTCCAAAGGCACCCCCTCAGGATGTGGTCAGCTATATGTTGGCCCTCCGCAACCAGATGACCCGCTTCTGGAAAGAAGCCCAAGATAACCTTGAGGCCAGTCAAGAGGTGATGAAACAATGGTATGACCAGAAGGCCACCCTGGTAGAGTTTCAACCTGGAGACAAAGTGTGGGTATTGGAGCCAGTAGAGCCCAGAGCTCTCCAGGACCGCTGGTCTGGCCCATTTGAAATAAAGGAGCGGAAAGGGGAGGCCACTTACCTAGTGGACCTCAAAACCCCTAGGAATCCCCTAAGGGTGCTCCATGTGAACCAACTAAAAGCTCATTTTGAGAGGTCGGAGATCAACATGCTTCTGGTCACCGATGAAGGAACGGAAGAGGAGAGTGAACCTCTCCCCGACCTCCTCTCTGCCCAAGAAGGTGATGGGTCAGTAAGCGGGGTCATTCTGTCTGACTCCCTGACTCTAAATCAGAAAGGAGACTGTTATGAGCTGTTGGAGCAGTTCTCCCCCCTGCTCTCCCTTACTCCTGGGCTGACCCACCTCTGTGTTCATGATATTGACACCGGTGACAGTCTCCCTGTGAAAAACAAAATTTACAGATTGTCGGATAAGGTGAAGGCCAGCATCAAGGAGGAGGTCTCCAAGATGTTGACTCTAGGGGTCATTGAGAAATCCAGTAGTCCCTGGGCCAGCCCAGTGGTATTGGTCCCTAAGGCTACTGCCCCAGGTGCGAAGCCAGAACTCCGGTTCTGTGTGGACTACCGGGGTCTCAACTCAGTCACACGGACTGATGCTCACCCCATCCCCCGAGCTGATGAGCTCGTGGACAGGCTAGGCGCTGCCAAGTTCCTGAGTACGTTTGATCTTACTTCAGGGTACTGGCAGATCGGCCTAACTGAGGGGGCCAAGGAAAGATCCGCATTTTCAACCCCGGATGGCCATTACCAGTTCCGGGTGATGCCGTTTGGGTTGAAAAATGCCCCCGCTACCTTCCAACGGTTGGTTAACGGGGTCCTAGCTGGCAAGGATGCCTTCTGTGCAGCCTACCTGGATGACATAGCTGTCTACAGTTCCAGCTGGGAGGAACACCAGCTTCACCTCAAGGAGGTGCTTCAGGCCCTGCAACAGGCAGGCCTGACCATCAAGGCCAGTAAGTGCCAGATTGGGCAGGGTTCCGTGGTGTACTTAGGACACCTAGTGGGTGGTGGCAAGGTGCAGCCACTCCAGGCCAAGATTGAAACTATCAAGGCCTGGCAACCACCCCGAACACAGACGGAGGTGAGAGCCTTTCTAGGCCTCACAGGATACTACCGCCGATTTGTCAAGGGCTATGGTACCATTGCAACACCCTTGACAGAACTCACTTCCAAGAAGCAACCTAAGTTGGTGAATTGGACAGAGGCTTGTCAGAAAGCCTTTGACGCCCTGAAGGAAGCCATGTGCACAGCCCCCGTACTCATGGCCCCTGACTACTCCCAGGAATTTATCGTGCAGACAGACGCTTCAGAGCATGGCATAGGGGCAGTCCTAGCACAGCTGAATGAGGAGGGCAGAGATCAACCGGTAGTCTTTATTAGCAGAAGGCTATTACCACGGGAACAGAGGTGGAGTGCTATTGAACGAGAAGCTTTTGCTGTGGTCTGGGCACTGAAGAAGCTAAGACCCTACCTGTTTGGGACTCACTTCCTGGTTCAGACAGACCACAGGCCCCTCAGATGGCTCATGCAGATGAGGGGTGAGAATCCAAAACTCTTGAGGTGGTCCATTTCCCTACAGGGGATGGACTTTACGGTGGAACATCGCCCAGGGGTTGACCACGCCAATGCTGATGGTCTCTCCAGGTACTTCCGCCTTAGCGATGAGAGCTCCCAGGAGGTCGGGTAGCTCTCCCCACTTTCAGCTGGGGGGGACACATGTTAGACCTGACAGCCTTAGGGTAGTCACCCCTAACTTTTTGCCTGCCTCCCTCCATTTTTTTGGACACTGTTTTGCTGGTTTATAGACTCTGCGCACTTTACCACTGCTAACCAGTGCTAAAGTGCATATGCTCTCTCCCCTAAAACATGGTAACCTGGAATCCTACCTGATTGGACTATTAATTTACTTATAAGTCCCTAGTAAGGTGCACTTTATGTGCATAGGGCTGGTAAATTAAATGCTACTAGTGGGCCTGCAGCACTGGTTGTGCCACCCACTTAAGTAGCCCCTTTTTCCTTGTCTCAGGCCTGCCATTGCAAGGCCTGGGTGTGCAGTTTCACTGCCACCTCGACTTGGCATTTAAAAGTACTTGCCAAGCCTAGAACTCCCCTTTTTCTACATATAAGTCACCCTTAAGGTGTGCCCTAGGTAACCCCTAGGGCAGGGTGCTGTGTAAGTAAAAGGCAGGACATGTACCTGTGTAGTTATATGTCCTGGTAGTGTAAAACTCCTAAATTCGTTTTCACACTACTGTGAGGCCTGCTCCCTTTATAGGCTAACATTAGGGCTGCCCTCATACACTGTTGAAGTGTCAGCTGCTGATCTGAAAGGAGCAGGGAGGTCATATTTAGTATGACCAGAATGGTAATACAAAGTCCTACTGACTGGTGAAGTCGGATTTAATATTACTATTCTAGAAATGCCACTTTTAGAAAGTGAGCATTTCTTTGCACTTAAATCCTTCTGTGCCTTACAATCCACGTCTGGCTGGGCTTGGTTGACAGCTCCTTGTGCATTCACTCAGACACACCCCAAACACAGGGTACTCAGCCTCACTTGCATACATCTGCATTTTGAATGGGTCTTCCTGGGCTGGGAGGGTGGAGGGTCTGCTCTCACACAAAGGACTGCCACACCCCCTACTGGGACCCTGGCAGACAGGAGTAAACTGAAAGGGGACCTGGTGCACTTCTTAGCCACTCTTTGAAGTCTCCCCCACTTCAAAGGCACATTTGGGTATAAAACAGGGCCTCTGCCCTACCTCATCAGACACTTGCTGGAGAAGAAACCTGAACCAGAAACTACATCCTGCCAAGAAGAACTGCCTGGCTGCTCAAAGGACTCACCTGTCTGCTTTCTACAAAGGACTGCTGTCTTGCTGTTGCCCTGCTGCCTTGCTGAACTCTTGTCTGGCTGTGAAAGTGCTCTCCAAGGGCTTGGATAGAGCTTGCCTCCTGTTCCCTGAAGTCTCAGGACCAAAAAGACTTCTTCCTTTCACTTGGACGCTCCGTGCGCCGAAAATTTCGACGCACAGCTTGTTTCGCGGCGAGAAAAACGCCGCACACCGACGCTGATCGACGCGACGCCCTCGGGACGATCGAGACTTCGACGCACAACCTCGCAAGGACAAAGCCCGACTTTCCAGGAGAAATCGACGCGACGCCTACCGTGAGTGCGAAACTTTGACGCACGGCCTCGTAAGGACAACGCCGCCCGACTTCCAAGGAGAAATCGACGCGACGCCTGCCGTGAGACCAAACTTTCGACGCACGGCCTCGCAAGGACAATGCCGCCCGACTTCCAAGGAGAAATCGACGCGACGCCTACCGTGAGATCGAAACTTCGACGCGCAGCCCCGCAGAACGACGCGCAGCCGGAAAACAAGCAGGAGAATCCAGGCACAGACCCGGGACATCTGGTAATCCCCGCGATCCACAAAAAGAGACTGTCTGCGCGCCGGAAAACGACGCCCGACTTCCCCGCGTGGAAAAGAACGACGCAAGTCGGTGTGTGCTGAGAGGAAATCGACGCACACCCCCCTTTTTCCACGCATCTCTTCACCTGTGGCCCTCTGAGGAGATTTTCCACCAGAAACCAGGTACTTTTTGCTTGAAAGACACTTTATTACATTCTAAAGACTTAAGACCCTTTATATCACTTTCCTGTGATAGTTCTACAATTTTCCATTGCATCTTTATTCTTTTTGACCTACAATTATCCTGATAAATATTATATATTTTTCTAAACACTGTGTGGTGTATTTTTGTGGTGCTATATGGTGGTATTGTATGATTTATTGCACAAATACTTTACACATTGCCTTCTAAGTTAAGCCTGACTGCTCGTGCCAAGCTACCAGAGGGTGGGCACAGGATAATCTTGGATAGTGTGTGACTTACCCTGACTAGAGTGAGGGCTTTTGCTTGGACAGAGGGTAACCTGACTGCCAACCAAAAACCCCATTTCTAACAAACAGTTTTTATATTTCTTTGTTATGGTACCAACCACAACATAGACTGTCAGGAGAAACAGACATTTGTGTTTCTTCGGCCACAAGATGTTGTAAGGCAAGAGATGAAGCACTACTGCAGTAGAGCTTGAGTGACAGACAGTGACTAGAGACAGAGGAAAGTGCAACAAGGGTAAATTATGTGGTCTCTCCCTAAAAAAAGAAAACGAATAACAAGAGGTGTGCAAACGTATTTATTTCTTAATTTGTCTCATTAAACTTCATGGAATTCCACGAATTACTCTTTCATAGTGAAATGAGGTTTACTGTTATTTCACATGATTTTAAGTAAGCATCTCACATATGTCTGACAAGATACCAATAGGATACTGGTTCGAGCAGAAAATGTCTCGCATTTTCTGACCGGTGCAGTTTCCTGCTGGTATCTCTCAAGACTTTTTTTTAACATGACACCGTGGCTTGTTTAAAAACGTTATGCGCAGTGGCATAAAAAGCCCCCCTTAGTGATTGGGGCCCCCGAGCTCCAAGGGCCCCCCTGACTACAGTACACTGCGTACGGGTGGCAGGCCCCTGACTGGGTCACGGGGGGTGGGGAGGGGGTGATCCCCCTTCCCCCAGAGGCTCCTTACGCCTGTGGTTATTTGAAAACCTACATTTCAATTTTTGCATGAAACAAAATGTTGTAATTTTCCCAGCAATAGTTTACATTTTGTCCGGCCATAGAATGCATCTTTACGATATTTGTGTTTATGGCGTCATCTCTTTTTGTAGACGGTGAGTCTAAAATCAGAGGGACTGAAACTCAGTTTTATTCTGTTTAATATCATCGTCCCAGCTTGTGTGCTCAAATTCCCACCAGCCACTTGATTTCTAAATATCTATAAATAATAGACATTCTGATAGAATTCTGCCGCCTGCTTCCCAGAGGGAGCTTGGTCATTGTAACGTTCTCCCCAAAAGGCATTACACAGAAGCTGCGATGTCTGAAAAGCACATATTAGCGGTCACCAGAGTTACAAATTGATGTGGATTAGAAGAAACAAGAATGACAGCCACTCACAAAGGGGAAGAGTAATTTGGAAACCTTGAGCCACTCGAGGGAGGACTGATAAACAGTATTTTGTAAAGAATCAATGTATTGCGAACAGGCCTGACTTCTCCACAGGGATTTGTAAGATGTGCCCTTTCAGTTGTGATGTGCGCCGTGATTTGTTCTTTGTGATTTGTTTCAGAGTGAATCCACTTTGTCAAAGGTAAACCCATTTGAAGATGATGCAGGCTTTGGGGACCACTTTAATGTTTCGGTCAAGAACTGCTTTCACCTTCCCATGTCTGATATTTAGAAGACAAAGTTTTAAAATGCACGTGTAATAACGGAGCATAGCATGCTACTGACTGTCTATTTAACATTTTCTTACAATCAACCCTTCAGAGATAAATTGTTTAGGGTCTCAGAAAATGTCACTTACCAACAATTTGCATTGCGGACGCGATTGTCATTTGTTAGAATACCTAATAAAAGTTCAAGTTATGAGAAATAATTATATACATTTGCAGAAATTAAGCAATGTAGGACAGATGAAAGTTTTGCATACCTGCGTGAAATTATTTCAATCAAGCACAACATTTAAAAGCTCCTAGTCTCTGGAATGGCTGCATTAAAATGTGGGCATTTTTTCTCCTATGATTACTCTTACGTTTGGTGCTAATATCTGATTTTATTTTACAATTCTCCAAGACTTCCTAGAAGATGTATGAAAATCTACTCCAGACATTCATTTTATTGTCTATTAAAATGCACATTGTTTGCATGTTGAATTGTACACGTGTACATTGTGCTTACATCGCGCACAATTTTTTCCTATGTGGAAATACCTAGTTAACTGAACTCCTATTCATTTTGAACATAGTCTCGACCCATTCCTCCCCTCCCCTCTTTACTTGAACCACCCCAAACCTGTCCTTCAGTATTTTATATGCCCAATGTAACCTTTAGATGCAAAACCGCACTGGAGACGTTAGACCGAAATCGAAGCCAAGGCTTTCCATCTGATTCCTGTAATAAAGGAAATCTCTTAGAGCACAACTGCCTACGGGTACTCTATAAGAGGGTACAATAGTAGGCCCACATAATAATCCCACTTAACTCGCGTTGTCTTCTCCCAGTCACTGGCTAAACATACTGTCGTTCAGCTAATCTTGTCCAAGTAACATAATTTTAACTGCTATTAATAATTGGAGTGCAGAAGATGGCATATTGAAAGCATAATTTTATGTATTTTATGCTTTGCCAATATAATGCAATTTCTCTTTGGCAGTCAAAAAAAATAAAGCTAAGTTTACTTTGTTGTCTTTACTAAGAAGAAATAAGTCAACTCCCTTTGGACCAATATTCATCAAGACAAGAGCAAGGAAGTTCACAAACATCTGGGTGTCATACACGGACAATTGAAAGTGGAGAATACAATGCTTACCCATTTTATCTAGCTGCCCTAAAGAAAGTTTAGTGCTTTTTTCCTTGTCCCCAGATGGGACAAGGAGCTCCAGAGATCACTGTTAAGCTTTAGTGTCCAAGTCCGTTGGGTTTATATCTGACGGTCTTAGGGAGTGTTTACGTCTAAGTGAGAGTCCACTCTGGGAAGAATCCTTACAGGGCTTCCCATTTTGACTGAGTATGTTGGGAGTTTTCTGATCGGGAACACTGGTGTTTGGATTACTGCCTGTTTTGATGCACCGCTGGTACCAAAGGATGTTCTGATTTCTCAGTGTGTGTACCTCAGACTTTTGAGCATGTGTTGATCCATTATTGGAAATCTATCCTCTTTTACTTTGGTGGCAGGATGACCTGAGTGCATTTCTGTGACTGGTTTTGCTCATTTTGGGTGGTTTCCTGCTTTTTTGTTGCTGTGCACGAGTGTGTCAGGGGTGAGAAGACAATGTTTTCTGTATCACCCAAGTTATGTGCTTCCCTTTGGGCTATGCTGGCCCTCTCCTGTCTCTAGAACTGCCCGTGTGGTTACTGTGCTGGACTTAAGATTGGTCATCTTCCTGGCTCCTCTCCGCACATTGCTGATTTTGTGGTGCTAATATTTATGGTACTTGCTTACAGTAATTTTTTGTAACTGTTGTCGCTCACCTGGTAGCCCTGAAGCTGCCTGCAGCGGCATTTTGAGGCTACTTGTCTTGTCCACGTTGTACTTATAGTTCAGTCATTCTTTGCATGTGCTTACAATGGATGTAAGGAAGTGTTTGTGCTCCTAGAACCTGAATGGTTACTTCCTCTGGGGTTTGCCAATATGCTTTTAAGATATTAGTGTTGATTCCTGTTGAACAATGCAGGTGCTTGGTTCATTAAAATGCACCTTTCACATTGAAATGGCGCAGGTGCTCAGTTCCTGAAACTGCCTTTCCATTTCGGACACTGTATCTCGACTTATTACAAGCCTTGGGACCACTCCTGGGTTTTCACTTAGGCAACCCTGACTACTGGTAGGTAGTTTTGGGCTTTTGGGCGTTCATTCTTGAGGTGTCCTTGGACACCTCCCTGTTCTGGAATCTGGTACTTCTGCAGCACTCCTAGAATAGAGGTAGATTTGCATCTGTTCCTTTTTCTGAACACTGGGAGGAAGGTAATGCCTTTAAAGTGTGTTTGATCTGTAAAGTTTTGAAGGGCAGCTTGTTCTGCGTTTATTTTCTTTTATTTAAGGTGTGGGAAAAATAAGCTTTCAGCCAGGGAGTTTGTTTTGTTGAGTGTTTGTTTTGTTAATGGTCTGCAGGAGAAGGACCTGAAGGGCAATAGCATTTTTTTTTATTCCTAAAGCCCTGCAATGTGGGTGTTTCTTAAACACCCCTTCCATTCATTTTGCGACAGTACTAGTGAAAATACTCACCCAAATCACTAGAAGAGAAAGGTAGTCTTCCTTCTATGCCCAATGTGCAACTGATATAGATAGGAAATTTACTTTTTCTATAGTAATGTAAGGGATTTAGTTAACTACGCCTGCAGCAGAGTACGTGGGTAAAATGAAGGAATGTCCAACATACCTGTTTCAAAATCAGTTTCTCAAAAATATTCTAGAAAATGGTCTTCTATTCTTCAGCACTTGTTAATTGCACCATGCTATATTTTATAAAGAAACTACAATACATTAATGCCTGAAGCAGACGCTTCCAAATGATATGTGTCTAGATCTGTGGAATATGTGGAATAGGGTCCTGCTACAACTACTGCCACAAGAGACAACTGAAGGTGAGTCAGAAATCCATGGACCTCATTTCTGCTTTCACCACAGCCTCTCTGCAGTTTGTAGACATGCAAGTGGTACATCACCTATTTGCTGTTCTAAAATTCCATAGATAATCTTCTGGCAGAAATGAGGTGGCCAATCCATGAGGCAGAGTGCTGCTGGTAAATGATTACTGCACAGGAAATAGCTAAACATATCTATTACACTAACAGCAAATACAATGCTACCTCACTCCCTTGCTGTCTCTGCAGCTATTCTGCAGAACAGGCGACTAGCGGCAAGGATTGTCTCACAGACCAATGGTAAAGTTCCTCCATATTTATGTGGATTGAAAATCCTCTTAGAATAATTTACCAGTGCGGCTCTGTTGGAAATTACGTCTCGAGTTGGCAGAGGTGTGCACCTTGTCTAAGTGGGGACCACAATCCTAGTCAGCATAAGTCACACACTCCCTAAATTAACCTGTGTTTAGTAGTTCGGCACAGAGCAGTCAGGCAATATGTAAAGTATTTGTGCAACACTTTAATTACAGTACCATGGTGAAAGACACCACAAAAGATTCCACACTAGTGTAGACATATATAGATAACATTTATCTGATTAAAACAAGACCACAACAACAAAAATCCAAAAAGTAGAATCAAGATATGCATTTTTAAAGATTAAGGGTCTGAGTACGACCTTTGCAGATGGGAAACTCTATCACAAACGTGACGGATATCCCACCCGCCTTTTTACAAGTACCATAGGATATAATGGAACTTGTAATATGGCAGACGGGATATCTGTTACGTTTGTGACAGAGTTTCCCATTCCTCAGGGTCGTAATCAGGCCCTCAATTTGAAAACAGTGTTTAGAAGTCAATAGCGGTCAAAAAGGTTACTTGAGGTCACATGGCACCCGTGCAAATCCAAAATCCATGCCGACCACGATAGGCTGGCTACAGAAACTGCGCTAGACCTACTGAACAGAACCTTTGATGGAGAAATGCATCGAGGACACTATGCGTTTATATTTTTACCACACCCGGGGTACTGTGTTGTCATCGTGTTCCATAGAAGTAAATGTGATGCATCGTTGACAGGCAGCGCAGAGCGTCATTGTAGTGCTGTACAGTCTGTGATTCCGCTGTCATTAGGCAGCTGCTATGCCACTGTCGGATATGCAGAGATGATTTTTCTGCCGTATTCAGGGCAATGCCCCACTTTTTGTAGATTGTTGCTGTAGAACCCACTTCTGAGGCCCAGAACAGATTTGAGGCACCTCAAGCAAGGGTAGGACTAACAGATGGCAGAGTCCAGCAGCACAAGGTGAGTTTCCAGCAGTCTTTGATGTCCCTGAGACTGCAGAAGAACAGGGGGCAAGCCAGCAAACCCTTGGAGAATCTTGGGTCAAGGATGTAGAGAGCACCTCCAGTCCCTTTCACTGCAGGCAAGAAGCAGCAAGCAGCAGGCAGCAATCCAACACAACAATGCAAGTAGTAAAGTGACAGTCCCTCCTACAGCACAGCAAGCAGTAGGCTAGCACAGCAGGGTGGAAGTCCCTCCTAGCAGCACAGCAGTCCTTCTTCCTGGTAGAGTGTCCTTGTCCTAGTAGAGATCTGATTTGGTGGGTTTTGGGGTCTAGTACTGTTAGGCTTTTCATCCTTGGCGTTGTCTTCCTTAACCTTTTGGCTCTGTTTCCCAGGTTGCTGATGTGTGCTGTACTCTGATTTTGCTGTTTTTGTTACTCTGGGCACTTTCCTACTGCTAACCAGTGCTAAAGTGCAAGTGTTCCTTTACAAAATGTGTATGCAATTGGCGCATCCATGATTGGCATATTTGATTTATTAGTAATTCCCTAGTACATTGCACTGGGGGTGCCCAGGGCCTGTAAATCAAATGCTACTAGTTGGCCTGCAGCACTGGTTGTGCCACCCACATAAGTAGCTCCGTAATCATGTCTCAGACCTGCCACTGCAGTGTCTGTGTGTGCAGTTTTAACTGTAAATTCGACTTGGCAAGTGTACCCACTTGCCAGGCCTAAACCTTCCCTTTTCTTACATGTAAGGAACCCCTAAGGTAGGCCCTGTGTAGCCCAAATGGCAGGGTGCAGTGTATGGTTAAGGTAGGACATATAGTAATGTGTTTTATATGTCCTGACAATGAAATATTGCTAAATTCATTTTTCACTGTTGCAAGGCCTGTCCCTCTGATAGGTTAACATAGGAGCTACCTTTAAATCTGATTAAAGTGTAGATTCCCTTTGGGAGTGGATGGACATGTGGAGTTTGGGGTCCCTGAGCTCACAATTTAAAAACACATCTTTTAGTGAAATTGATTTTAAGATTGTGAGTTTTAAAATGCCACTTTTAGAAAATGAGCATTTTCTTGCTAATACCATTTCTGTGACTCTGCCTGTTTATGGATTCCCTGTCTAGGTCAGACTGACAGTTGGGCTGGTTGCACCTCACACTAGACAGTGACACAAACGGAGCTGGGGTGTAGTCTGCATTTCCTGATGAGCCATCTGTGCTAGGAGGGCGGGGAGGAGTGGTCACTCACACCTGAAAGGGCTGTGCCTGTCCTCACACAATGCAGTCTCCAACCCCCTGGTGAGTGTCTGGGGCTTGGCCTGGACAAGGCAGGATGTCACATTCAAGAGAGACTTTGCTTTGAAGTAAGCCTACTTCAAAGGAGAAATTGGGTATAAGAAGGGCACCCAAAACCACAGACTTTAGAATACGTCTGGAAACCAATATGAACCTCTGCTTGGAGAAGAGCTGAAGAGCTGAGGAAGAAGAGCTGCCCTGTCTGTGACTGTGCTTGTCTAGCTATCCTGCAGTTGCTGCTTCTGCCAGAGTAAGAGGGCAAAGACTGGACTTTTTGTGCCTTCCATCTTGTGAAGATCTCCAAGGGCTTGATTTGGAGCTTGCCTCCTGTTGTTTGAAGTCTGAGGGACAACAAAGACTTCTCTCTGCCAGCACCTGGTCTCTGGAGAGACTCCTACTCTGCCCTGTGGTGCCCATTGTAGGAGGCTGGCCTGGCTTGTAGTGGGTACCAGAGGTACTTACACCTTGTGCCAGGTCCAGTTATCCCTTATTAGTGTAGAAGAGGTGTTTCTAGCAGTTTAGGCTGATAGAAGGTAGCTCTAGCAGAGCAGCTTAGGCTGAACTAAGAGACATGCAAAGCTCCTACTATACCACTGGTGTCATATGCACAATATCATAAGAAAACACAATACACAGATATACTAAAAATAAAGGTACTTTATTTTTATGACAATATGCCAAAAGTATCTCAGTGAGTACCCTCAGTATGAGGATGCCAAATATACTCAAGATATATGAACACAATACCAAAAAATATGCAGTAATAGCAAAAGGAAGTAATGCAAGCAGTGTAAAGTTTCAATAAATTGCAATAGGAGCACATAGGTATAGGGGCAACACAAACCATATACTCCAAAAGTGGAATGCGAACCACAAATGGACCCCAAACCTATGTGAGCTTGTAGAGGGTCGCTGGAACTGTAAGAAAACAGTGAGGGTTAGAAAAATAGCCCACCCCAAGACCCTGTAAGGTAGGTGTAAAGTGCACCTACAACCCCCTGAGAGCACAGAAGTCGTGATAGGGGGATTCTGCAAGGAAACCCAACATCAGCAATGCAACAACAGTGGATTTCCGGACCTGAGTACCTGTAAGATAAGGGGACCAAGTCCAAGAGTCATGACAGTGTCGAGAGTGGGCAGATGCCCAGGAAATGCCAGCTGAGGGTGCAAAGGAGCTGCCACCAGATGGAAGAAGCTTGGTGTTTTGCAAGAACGGAGAGGACTAGGAACTTCCCCTTTGGAGGATGGATGTCCCACGTCGTGAAGAAGCTTGCAGAAGTGTTCCCACGCAGAAAGACCGCAAACAAGCCTTGCTAGCTGCAAGGGTCGCGGTTGGGTTTTTTGGATACTGCTGTGGCCCAGGAGGGACCAGGATGTCGCCACTTGGATGAGGAGACAGAGGGGGCACACAGCAAGTCAGGGAGCCCTCACAGAAGCAGGCAGCACCCGCAGAAGTACTGGAACAGGCACTTAGAAGAGGAGTAAACTGGAGTCCACCCAAAGTCAGAAAAGGGAGTCCCATGACGCTGGAGGACAACTCAGAAGGTTGTGCACCGCAGGTTAGAGTGTCGGGGACCCAGGCTTGGCTGTGCACAAAGGAAATCCTGAAAGAGTGCACGGGAGCCGGAGCAGCTGCAAATCACACGGTACCCAGCAATGCAGTCTAGCGTGGGGAGGCAAGGACTTACCTCCACCAAACTTGGACTGAAGAGTCACTGGACTGTGGGAGTCACTTGGACAGAGTTGCTGAGATCCAGGGACCATACTTGTCGTGCTGAGAGGGGACCCAGAGGACTGGTGATGCAGTCTTTTGTTGCCTGCGGTTGCAGGGGGAAGATTCCATCGACCCACGGGAGATTTCTTCAGAGCTCCTGGTGCAAGAAGGAGGCAGGCTACCCCCAGAGCATGCACCACCAGGAAACAGGCGAGAAAGCCGGCAGGATGAAGCGATACAAGATTGCAGTAGTCGTCTTTGCTACTTTGTTGCGGTTTTGCAGGCGTCCTGAGCAGTCAGCGGTCAATCCTTTGGCAGAAGGTGAAGAGGGAGATGCAGAGGAACTCTGGTGAGCTCTTGCATTCGGTATCTGAAGAATTCCACAAAGCAGAGACCCTAAATAGCCAGAAAAGGAGGTTTGGATACCTAGGAAGGAGGATAGGCTAGCAAGAAATGTAAGAGCCTATCAGAAGGAGTCTCTGACATCATCTGCTGGCACTGGCCACTCAGAGCAGTCCAGTGTGCCAGCAACACCTCTGTTTCCAAGATGGCAGAGGTCTGGGGCACACTGGAGGATCCCTGGGCACCTGCCCTGGGAGGTGCAGGTCAGGGGAGTGGTCACTCCCCTTTCCTTTGTCCAGTTTCACCCCAGAGCAGGGCTGGGGGATCCCTGAACCGGTGTAGACTGGCTTATGCAGAGATGGGCAGCATCTGTGCCCATCAAAGCATTTCCAGAGGCTGGGGGAGACTACTCCTCCCCAGCCTTCACACCTATTTCCAAAGGGAAAGGGTGTCACAACATCTCTCAGAGGAAATCCTTTGTTCTGCCTTCCTGGTCCAGGGCTGCCTGGACCCCAGGGGGCAGAAACCTGTCTGAGGGGTTGGCAGCAGCTGCAGTGGAGACCCCGGAAAGGCAGTTTGGCAGTACCCGGGTTCTGTGCTAGAGACCCGGGGGATCATGAAATTGTCTCCCCAATGCCATTGCATTGGGGAGACAATTCCATGATCTTAGACATGTTACATGGCCATGTTTGGAGTTCACATTGTGACGCTATACATAGGTACTGACCTATGTATAGTGCACGCGTGAAATGGTGTCCCCGCGCTCACAAAGTCCGGGGAATTTGCCCTGAACAATGTGGGAGCACCTTGGCTAGTGCCAGGGTGCCCACACACTAAGTAACTTTGCACCCAACCTTCACCAGGTGAAGGTTAGACATATAGGTGACTTATAAGTTACTTAAGTGCAGTGGTAAATGGCTGTGAAATAAGGTGGACGTTATTTCACTCAGGCTGCACTGGCAGGCCTGTGTAATAATTGTCAGATCTCCCTATGGGTGGCAAAAGAAATGCTGCACCCCATAGGGATCTCCTGGAACCCCTATACCCTGGGTACCTCAGTACCATATACTAGGGAATTATATGGGTGTACCAGTATGCCAATTTGAATTGGTGAAATTGGTCACTAGCTTGTTAGTGACAATTTGGAAAGCAGAGAGAGCATACCCACTGAGGTTCTGGTTTGCAGAGCCTCAGTGAGACAGTTAGGCATCACACAGGGAACACATGCATATAGGCCACAAACTTATGAACACTGGGGTCCTGGCTAGCAGGGTCCCAGTGACACGT